>NW_025944135.1:12555-250834 GCF_000764305.2 Hyalella azteca | reverse complement strand
CTGATCAGGAACAACAGTCGTTTCTTCATGAGACTTTTAATGGTTTTCTTGCTTGTTTGATTTCCGCTGAGTTAAACCCTATAGCGAACACTCGCTTCACCTGATCAGGAACAACAGTCATTTATTCATGAGACTTTTGATGGTTTTCTTGCTTGCTTGATTTCAGTTGAGTTAAACTCTATAGCGAACGTTCGCTTCATCTGATCAGGAACAACAGTCGTTTCTTCATGAGACTTTTACTGGTTTTCTTGCTTGTTTGATTTCCGCTGAGTTAAACCCTATAGCGAACACTCGCTTCACCTGATCAGGAACAACAGTCATTTATTCATGAGACTTTTAATGGTTTTCTTGCTTGTTTGATTTCAGTTGAGTTATACCCTAGAACGATCAAAAATGTGGAAAATTGTATGAAAACTTCCTTGATGAAAATCCATTGAATCCCGTTTTAGAAAATCCAATTTCATCAATGCGCCAATCACTGCAGATGTTCGATGAGAGCTAAAACCATTTTCATTCGAATTTAATTGCCATGTGAGGCAAACGGAATCCATTTACACTAATATTAAATACCTTAAAATAGTTAAATTAAAATACCTGGTGGTGTAAATAAGTATTGCAATTTTATATCGCTTGTGGGAAACAGATATTTAAATCGGAAATCGTTTCATTGTATAAGTTCAAAACAAGAAGCATTGACTAGCAATCTTTTTCATTTTGAATCAGAGGAGTTGTTTCACAAAAAATATGTAAATTGACTTCAAAGGAAGACTTTCTCTGTATTGTCAAACACATTCATCTGGCATCGTCAAGTCCTCAATTCCTCACCTGATGTTAAACTTGCCTTATTTTTATGAACATATGTGACTCCGATTGCATCGTTGTTTTTATTCAGTAGTATCTGCAAAAAAAAATCGGAATTCAACAGGTAAGAATTTTGGCGAGATACATTATGTACAGTGGATCTCCTGCATAAATTAATTATCCATTCTGACCTATACATGATGGCACTACATGAGTATTATCTCCATATAATGAAATGCTCAATAAATTTTTTTTCTTCGCGCGGAATCGAACAGTTTAACTCCCTGACCCAAGGTGCCATGGCCGCTCCCCATCCTGCCCACATTCAAAACATGAGTGAATACCTGACAGCTGCTGCGGTCAAAGCCGCCACATGCTTTAACCAGTTTGAATCCTTGAGGATATTTCTACATCTTGTATATGCTGCATTGAAAGGCCTGTAAGGATGTTCTGGATATTCAGTGTGGGGGCTTTTTCCTCGAGCCAACGAGCAACTTCATCGCCAGGACGATGAAGAAGTTATTAAATTACTTACATTATATTCACTTACTCAATTAATTTACTTTTCTATCAATGCCAATGCAGGAGCTGCCACTCCGCTATCTACGAATGAGAATGCAGAAGATGCCACTTCGCTTTCTACGAATGAGAATGCAGCAGATGCCACTTCGCTTTCTACGAATGAGAATGCAGAAGATGCCACTCCGCATTCTTTTGGGTAGTTTCATGGGAAAAAATATAAGGGTCATATGACACACGAAATCAGCGGCTGGCCAGGCCACCATTGGCTTACCCTGCTCATGCAGTAACTGGCCTGAGTTCTTAGCGCGAGCGTGACAAGCCCCTGCCTTTAGTTGTGACGCTGCATGTGCATTGTGCATGGGTACGAACTTATCAACACGCGAGCGTTTCAACACTCTTGCATTGCGTGTACGTCAACATGCTTGCGTTGCGTTATCTACAACACGCTTGCATCGAGTGCGTGTTGCTCACGCGAGAGTTGCTTGAGATTCAACACGCGTGCAATGCGTGTCTGTCAACGCGCTTGCTTTGCGTGCGCATAGAAAAACACGTCGGCATCTTCAACACGCTCACGTTACTTTTATGTCAATAAGGTTGCTACTAATGCTCGCCAACGCGCGTTTTCAGCAGCGCATGCGTGAACAGCGCTATCTTCAATACGCGATCTAATGCGGACATTTCGTTTCTGTTAACACGCTTGCGATGTGTGAATATGTACAACAACAGGCGTGCAGTACGTTGTCTTGAACATGCTTGTGTTACTTCTATGTCTACTTATGTGCGTCGCGTTCTAGCAACAAGCATGCATTATTCTTGCGGCAACACGCACAAATTGCAATTACAATCAAGGCTTCAAAACTCACACTTTCGAGGTAAGACTGACAAACAACCCCCAAAATACTCCCTATTCTAAAGTGGGGTTACCCGCACCCACTGCCCCCACTAACCCCGACGCTCTGCGCCGGCTCTGGTGTCAACTGTAATCTGTCAAACTGTCAGTAGCTTAGTGCATTTCGTCGTGTGTGGCTAATTAGACAGGCTTCTCGTATCCATGGTGTATCCTTAGTGTGAACTGCGATGCAAGCTAATAGAAAATAATGAAGTTTCTAAAAGCTGAAAATGCTAATTTAGGAATCTTTAGAAACGCAACTTCCTAAGTGTTTATTGTCCAGTGCCTCCTAAAGTGAAGGTTGTTGGCGGTTAGAACTTAGATTACCGGCAATGACTACATTCAAGAACACACCGTCGAGCTTCAAGATTTTTGCTGAAATTTTTAACTTTGGGGTATATTGACACGAACGTGTTATTTCAGCTGTTCGTGTTATTATACTCGAGGTTATAATTTCTGATTCATCGACCAAGACATCAAGATCGTTTTGTGGGACTATAGAACCGAAAGCTGAGATTCATCAAGTCGATTAGCTTTGAGTCGAGTAGCGACATCTGGCAATCTTACCAATTGCTCGGCATAGAGCTTGCTGCTGAAGACGCGTTACAAGTTACAACAGGGTTTACTGAGCAAATTTATTAGCCAGTAAAGTAACTAAGTTGCACGGTTCCGTTATTGTTAACTCTATTCGAAGTGAAATCAAACTATTGTTATTTGCACGTGTGTATTTCGAGAATTTTAGGTACACAGGATAGGGAAAAATTACATTTCCGTGAATAACTTCACTATATATTAGATACTGCACACCTGGAAAGAGGAATTAGATACTATATAGAATCTGCTATGTTGGAATGGTTAGAATTAAGCTCTCTACATACAATAGGCTGTTTTTTGCTGATAATTTAGGCGTGTTTTGAGGACTGATTCAACCGATTATTGCGGGAGAATGCTTAACAGTATATGTGAATATTTTGTGCTCGCGAATATGAGAGAAGGTTCAATACTGGTTAAGGTGAGATAATATTTTGCTCAGCCGTAGGTGGTAAATGTTTGGTACCGGCCGCTACTACCGCAACAGGTAGGAGTGTTTGGTACGGGTAAATAGGTATAATGTTTCGTCCATGGATGATGTGGGTTAATTTTGAGCAGTGTTGAATATTGGAGTATGTTGATAGTTGAGTGATATTGCATATTGACGAATGTTTGGATTTGGGAAATGTGTGAGAATGCTGAATGCTGGTGAATATTAAAGATTGTTTTGCTTGGGCAATGTGAGAGGATCTTGCATTTTGGCAAATATAAGAGATTGTTGTGGGTAATGTGGAAAGTTGGAGTTGAAAGTTGTATTAACTGATATTATTCCCGTTTCAAACTCGTGTTACTTGCCACTTGCTTCATTGTGCCGCGATGTTCAGCGATTCAAATGCCCCGTACAGCGATTCAAATGCCTCCCCCTTCCCCTCATAAAGGGGGGAAGGGAGGTGGGCAGTTTTTTAACGCATTTTTCAGATTCGGATACTTTCGTCTGTCCCGAACGTATCAGGTACCAAATACGCGCGCCCCATGATCGCCCCAAGCTCGACAGGTATTTCACAAGATTCTCTTTCGGCGCTTATTTCGCTCCGGCAACCAGAACCTAAAGCGGACATGGAGCCGCTGATTTATACCGTTGGATGAGCTTGGGACGCGCTTGATCCAGCGGCTGACAGGCATGAAAATTTTAATAAGGGGCCGGAGCTACCACTCCGATTTCTACGAATGAGAATGCAGGAGCTGCCACTTCGCTTTCTACGAATGAGAATGCAGGAGCTGCCACTTCGCTTTCTACGAATGAGAATGCAGGAGCTGTCACTCCGCTTTCTACGAATGAGAATGCAGAAAATACCACTCCTCTTTCTATGAATGAGAATGCAGGAGCTGCCACTCCGCTTTCTACGAATGCGAATGCAAGAGCTGCCATTCCGCTTTCTACGAATGTCAATTTTACTCATTTCATTAGAAAATGTCGCTTCATTTTATCGACATTCCATCACTTTATTTTTATTTCTAATAATAGTTTTAAAAATTAAGAAAGATACCACGAATCATCGTTTGGGTGTTACGAGATAAATTCACATTAAATTAAGGAAGGTAGGGGAATTAGAATGAGTAAATCCAGTGAGATATTCTAATGCTGAAAATAATTTTATTGTTTAAAGCAGCGAGTTTCTTGCCATAATGAAATAAAAATAACGAATCCGCAAAATTTCGTGGGTACTACAATTTGCCCTCTTTCTCTATGAATATTTATAAAACGATCACGTTTTTAATTGTGTATAATATTTTAATGGATTGTCGCACAATTCAATAAATTTTTAACAGATTAGTTTCAAATACAAATTCGTAGATTTTATTCAAACCTGGTAAGAATTTTAATTTCACGTGAGCAGCCTTGCATGCAGACAGGTTATTCCTATTTATTTTTAGTTTATTTATCAGATATTTTGGTGCACTTGTTGCTATGCTTATTTTTAGTCTCATGCTGCTACCAAAATAATCCATTGAATCGTCATTTGTGTAATTCTGTTTGTCTGTGCAGGGGCATTCCATATAAAGTTTTTCGTTATTTTTATCATGTTCCTTTAGTATAGTTCAGTGTTTGTCTACTCCAATGTAAAAGAATACTAGAGGAAATAATATAAATTCATAATATCAATGAACGATACGTGGAACGTCCTCTAATGGTTTGAACCTGTTTGTTTAACCAGAAGCACAAATGCTCCTGTACCCGGTACGATGGTACGATTATGAAGTTGTGAAATTAAGCAGTCTGACAAATGATAAACCTCGACTCCGCCAAAACGGGCATGCCGGCCTCATACCAGCTCTTATCCGGCGCCGACAAGATTATCACCGGACTTCAAATTGTTAATGAAACATAGTGTTATGAAACGAAGTGAAGATTAAAAAAGAAATTTAGTTTTGTACACTTGCGGATGCTATGAACCGCTTTAAACATTCTGCTGACGGTTGTATTACTGTGTGGTGTACTCGTACTTCGGATACATTTAAAGAAATGAGCCTATTTTCATACCTTGATAACTTGAGAGTTGATTTGTAGCTTCAGGTTTTTGCGCTGCATGATTGGCTTTAAAAATGCATCTGCCGAAGTCACTCGCTCGCCATTACGCGTTGCTAGCTGTAAAATACTGCTACCTGTTGCGCAGAAACAAAACAGATACTCAGCGACTTGAACGACCATATATTTATTTAAACTCTCACATTGGTTACTTCAAAGTTTTCGCTCAAGGTCTCTTTCGAATACTGAAATCTCACGCGTTGAAAACTCAGTCCAGAAACAGTTCTTTAGCTCCGCATTGTAGCCAGAATTGATGAAATCATAATACGTTGTGAGATAAGTCTAGAAAATAATTTAAGTGCCCCAATAGAATTTTCGCTTTGGCGAGTGATAATAAAGAAGTATTCAAGAATAAATTGCTAAACCCCCAAAAAATTCTGACTCGTACCGATTTTTGTATCTG
This sequence comes from Hyalella azteca, assembly GCF_000764305.2. Classification (NCBI taxonomy): domain Eukaryota; kingdom Metazoa; phylum Arthropoda; class Malacostraca; order Amphipoda; family Hyalellidae; genus Hyalella; species Hyalella azteca. The sequence goes on along the minus strand of NW_025944135.1, from coordinate 245,101 downwards.
TGTTGTAGTCGATTTCCGGTAAGCCCACCTCCATGCCAGCCTGTATAGCAAGTCTACCAACCGGCGGCATCCAGCCAACTTTCTGCACGCTCATAGGACCGCCGATCCCACGGAATGGAGCTGCGAAGGAATTAATATGTCAAGTGTAGAAATATCACTTTCTTGGATTAATGTCAAGATGTCCAGCGATTAGATAGGACGCATTTACGGGTTAATCCTTGTTATATTTCCTGTGAAGGAAGTCCGTCTAGGAAAATATAAAATATGTTTTTTAAATACAATTCATGGCGGAAAAGTTGAAAAGGTTTTAATTTAGAGCACGCCGATCGGCATGATCGTTATCTGAGAAGACTATTATTGGAGTGCTTAAAGATCGAAATTATTAAGAATTATCAATCAATCAGTGAAACTTCTAATTCATTATGATTAAAGATTTAAATCACAATGAAATAAGATTTAAATCCCATATCCTAGGAGGAAACTCGTGTGGAATGTATTTAGCATAAAATATTTTTAAGTTCCTCAGACAAATCGCCTTTTTAGGGAAAACTAAAATTTTCAAGTTGCGCCAAAATCCATTTCCAATTTATACACAAGTCTGAAATTGCTCAGTTGAAAACCTCAACATCTAACTTTCAAATTTTTGAATATTTTTCATGCGTGGCCGAAAAAATAATTTTTTATTAAGAAAAATTGCTAAGCCAATAATGTGCCCATTGCATGACCATCAAATTAATACTCATTGTTTGGATTATTGAAATATCATCTCACCATCTCTAGGCTTCATGGGACTTCGGTAATCTTCAGATTTCTTGAAATATTTCAAAACTGTTTCCCAGTCCCAGCCTGGGTTTCCTAACTGGGCCCAATTGTCGTAATCTTGGGGGTTGCCTCGGTTGTGGATCATCCGATTGATGGCGCCTGTTCCTCCGATCATTTTCCCCGTCATGTACCTTCGATCCTGTATAAAGACGTTGCACTCTTTATAGGTCGATAATAAACAATAAGAGCTTAGAATTTTAATTCTTCAGTTACATTTGTTAACTTTTTGAACCTTTTATAGCATTATTCAAAAAATATATGACCTATATTTTAATTATATTTCAAACCATTCAATCTCAATATTAAACCTACAGAACTTACTCGAAATTCTCTAGTGAAACACCAATACGAAAATAAATTTCGGTAATTACATAGATTTAAATCAGACATTAGTGGCATTTTCGCCACGAAGACACCATGAACATTCATGACACCAATGTTATGAGTCGATTCAATTCAATGGTTTATATGGCAAAAAGTTGTGGAGTTTGAGGGAAACATTATACGACAAACTACCGCACTTATGAGTGTCAAGAACGTGTGAGTCCAGCAAGCATGCAAACCTACTAATAAATTACCTCTGACGTTTAGCTACATGAGCATATGTTTAGTCTTAAAATGCCTCGTACCCTACGGAACAACTGACATCTAGAAGCTATTTTAAATCTACCGTCCGTTAAAAAGATCTGATCAAAAGGCCAGTCTAGTCAAGAAAAGTACAAGAATCGGCGACAGGCCTATCCAGGCCTATTCTTTAAATGCCGAAGATACTATACTATACTACTATACATTCGGTAAAAAATTCAGGCAGCAAAGTCTGAGAGGGAGGTTTTCGCGACCATCGTGTAAAATCCTTGATCTGCCCAAAGCTCGGCCAGTCGCTACCCTCGAGCTTGTACTCTTTGTAATATGATATCCTAGCCAGACCCAATTCTTCGCGGTAACTGGTCGCTTTCAGGTGGCCGAGGAATGGCCAACGGTCGGCTATAACTAATTGGATAGGCCGACCACTGGCCACGTATTATTCTTCGCCCCTCATTGACTTCGCCTTTACCATGCCACCTGTTGTGAACTGACAGTTGGAGTAATTTACGACGTCTCTTTCCCCTCAAACATTGCACAACGTCTCCATTTGAGCAGCTAGTATGCGGGATTTTCCCTCCGCGTATCAGCAGACTCGATCATAAAAATTTTTTGGTGGAAAATATCTATAACAAGGAAGCTGATCAAGGAATGCCGAATATACCATTCAATTGACAATAAAAATTACAACCCGTTTATATCTCGAAAAAAGTGTAAAAGTCGCAGATTTGATGAACAACAATATTCAAAGTTTCTTGTAATTTCCTCTCATCAAAACTCTTTTAATACAAAGTTTACATATTTTTCGTTACTGGTCGACGCTTAGAAATAAACAGCTGGGTAAGTATGGAAAAATCCATATCGCCATCTCATTTGCGAGTGGAGCAAAGTCTATCCTAATTAGTGAAGAAACTCTTAGGGAAGAGCCGAGCCTGTTCGAAGCCTCTCGGCTTTCAATCAGGGCCTTAAGGCTATTCGAATCCCAAGACCTGGTAACGTGAAATACCATCGGGAGGCAACGTTCGTAATTCAATGCCATAAGTCGACATGTACGGGCACTCATGCATACGTCGGGAAGCTGAAGCAAAACTGTCATATATGATAGTTACCGAAATCCAGTGCATGAGGTTATAGAAAAAATGCGCCCCTTCCGAAGTTGACAACAGGCCATTGTCTTGATAAAACACACCCGTCCTCAATCACAGCCACATTTCGAAAACAGTTTCTGTGATTCTTCTGCGGGATTTTTTAACTTTCTAAGTCTGAGTCTAAGTCATTTTCTTTGTTGACTAATTACAACATTTCATGCAATTTATTTGAAAATTAGCACATTCTCGTTTTTAGATTAAAATGTATCTGCAAGAAATCCTTGTAAATCACGAAAAAGAGATCAATTTATTTAAGGTTACAAATTGTCATACTCACACTTACCACGTAAAATTGACTAGAGTATTTTTGAGCAATTATCGGATACTGGTTGACGTAAGATAAGTTCGGTAAGGAAGAAGCAATTTGTAGCAACGGAATTTTTGTGAACGTGGGCGGTTGTCCTCCGGCCTCCAACACCAGCACCTCCCATTCCGGCACCTCGGAGAGTCGACCAGCCACCACACTGCCCGCTGAGCCTGCGCCCACTGGCGGGTGGGTAAAGAGAAGATGGTTTTAATACATCAAACACAAATGCCAACTGATCTTTGTTTTTCTATGGCTTCGCCTCATGCACGTACAAAATATCTACCGATTTAGTTAATTCCGACATTTTCATTATAGCAGTTCGAGCCATGTGAGGAAACGTATAGACGTAAGATTCAACTTAATGTCACACGTTTATTTGCATCTCAATTTTAATATAAGTTTGAAGGAAAAGAAAAACCCACAAAAAGCATCATGTCCTTGTAGAAAACTTTTCGGAGTCAAGCTCAATCGTCAGTTAGAAGATTCTAGAATGCAGAAAAAATCACAAGTTAGACAAATTAAATTCATGGAGCAGAGATTAAAAATTAAATTTAGAAATAAAAGACAATGAACAAGAAGAAAACTACAAAACTTATCTATTTGCAATTGCAGGTGGATAAGAGTAAAAAGCTGATTTCAGACTGAGCCTCTTTTAACATCCATACAAGGATTCAAATGAAGATTTCGAAGTAAAAGAGATGACAATGGGGACATGACTCACAAGGCCGAGAAGGCGCTAATTTTGGCCTTTGTGAAATGCAGTAGAAGCCAATGGGACCTCGTAGAGGAAATACAACGCTCAAAAACTGTTGGACAATCATTTCTTGCTAATTCGGACTGATACGAATCAAAAAGGCAAAATTAACCGACAGTGATCTTAGGCGACTGTATTCAGAGGCTTCTAAAACTGGCGCTATACCTCTATTAAAAACTGGCGCTATATTAACAAATTAGATAGGAGCTAATTCACTGCCCAGCATTATAAATACAGTGTTTGCTTGAGGTGCAGCTCAGTAACCCGCCTGGCGTTGTATGAGGTGGTGCGCATGTAGTCGCTCCCACCATCCTTGAGTGGAATCAAGCTCCATAAACGTTTAGTTTCGTATCCTTGCTACATTGAGTGCCTATTGCGATGCGGGCGGGACTTTGTCGCGCTCTCCTGAACATTCACAGTTATTGTCACGGAAAACCTATCTCCTCCTAGAGTTTTGAAGCTACACCAATGAGACATATACCATTCGATTCGTAAAGTCCATACCTATATAGTAACGAAGCCCCTTTTTTAGATTTGGGCATAGTTCAAATTCAAAATGGGGGAGGGGGAAAATTTGAAGAAAACGGAAAAATGCGTGTGTGAAAAAAAAAAAAACAGGCAAAAATGGATAATCGGGCTTCGTTACTCTACTGGCATGGTCTTTACGCATCGAATGCTATGCATCTCAATGTTGTAGCTTGAAAACCCTTGGAGGAAATAAATTTCTACAGTGCCCTCTTTTTTGTCCGTTTTCTATCAATTTTTCCGAAAAAATCATACGAACAAAATGTTCTTGTATTTTGGTTTTACATATATGTGTGAAGTTTCAGAAAGACCCGTTAGTAAATGCGGAAGTTTTTCTGGAGGGTATAAACAATACCCTCCCCCCTTTAAACAAAAGTTTATTATCAACCGACAATAATTTGCTGAAAAAATGTGCTTATTGGTGAGAGATGGAGCAAGATTATCTTCAGTGATAAAAAAATTCAATCTTGACGGTCCACATGGATAGCAATGCTATTGGCACCACCTGGACCGTGAGCCTGAATTATTTTCCAAGCGGCAATCTGTTTTTCTTTCGGCCATGGCTTGAGGTGCGTTTAGCCGAAAGTGAAAATCGACTCTAGCTATTTTACAAGGGAGAGGAGATTACAAGGCACACGCTATTTCGCCATCCTTTCCCTTTAGCCGATGAGAAACAAGAGGGATTATATGTTTTCCAACAAGACAATGATTCGTTTCACATCTTGCAGTCAGCAAACAAGTGGTTCCAAGAGCAGAATATTTCCCTGTTGCCGTGGCCAGCGCTTAGTCCTGACCTCAACCCAATTGAAAACCTATGGGGCATCATGGCGAGGGATGTTTACCAAAATGAGCGCCAGTTCCAATCTGTGAGTGACCTAAGCACGGCTATCCTTCGTTCGCGGGAGAGCATTTCTCAAAAGACTCAGGTTGATTTGGTAAAATAGCATGGGGAGAAGATGCATTGAGGTACCTAATTGAGGTGAAAGGAGGTAAGATTACCACTTAAAACGAGGGTATGGGATGAACAAACGGATTAACCAATCGTGGTTTAGTAACCATTTCTACCTATATTTTTTAATTTTCTTCAATTCGTTTCAAACAATATATTTAAAAAATAAATTTTCTTAGAGCGTTGAAACCGTTTTTAAACGTAGTTTAACCTCCTATAAACCCGTATTTCTTTATGCAAGAAAAATATTTAGAAAAATACTGTCTGGTCGTATATTTCAATTACCACCTGCGGCATAAGCAAAGAGCAGACGTAACAGATATGCCGTTTTGCCAGAGCAAATTTTTCCAAGATGACCCACTCAGGGCAAGAAGTGTACCTCTATTCGCACAAAATCTCACGGTTACTCATTACTCTGTGTGGGCTCCACAAGTCTCAAGACACTCATTACTCTGTGTGGGCTCCACAAGTCTCAAGACACTCATTACTCTGTGTGGGCTCCACAAGTCTCATGACACTCATTACTCTGTGTGGGCTCCACAAGTCTCAAGACACTCATTACTCTGTGTGGGCTCCACAATCAACATTGCGTGAGCATTGCAACGCGGTATATATGTCGATTTCCGAAATATGGAAAGAAACTTTTTCCATTCTTTGTTGTTTCTACAAGAAAAAAAAGTAATGCATTTTCCAATTCTTTTCTTTTTGTTCTTAAGAGAAATATTTCATGCATTCTACTGGTTATCGTGCTTAATCAAGAGCATCAGAACGGCACACAAAGTTTGCTAAGCACGGGAGTTGTCTTAAAATAACATGTAAATTGGTAGTTTTCTTGCCATCACATGCCACAAGGAAGAACTCTAACCAAATGCCACGTAGGGAAGTTTTTTGCCTCTACTGACAACACGTACAGAAGTTCTGCATCCATGCGTGGCACCTGTTGATCTCCTTGAATTCAAGTTCACATGGTGTCCTTCCTCGTAGAAATCTTTCGTCTACTTTTGAATTCGATTCCTAGCGAAGCCAAATCGCAACTGAATTTTTTTTTAATTCTCTAAAGATTTGAAGCTGTTCACATATTTATGTAGTCATCAGAGTTTACCTAGTAAATCATGTAATCGTTCAAATTTAGGTTTATCTCAGATTGTAAAGCCTGGCATGTATCACGGATGTTATAGATATGGTGTTATAATAATCCACGACGTGCCATTGCATACAGGAAAACAGCAAATCTGCAGGCTGTTGCAACTCCGGCTCATCATGCAATTTGTAGCTTGGATCGAAATTTAACCTATTGTAACTTCAATTTATTTTTTTTGTGAAAATTTCTCATAATTACAATTTTTACTGAAAATACAATATTATTCTTTCAAAGTATCAACAGAAAAAACTTATTTACGATATGATTTCAAAAGTGTCTCTTTCGCTGTTAGCAATTAAATTCCGATTTAGGAGCATTATCTTATACTACCTATGCTTTCCGCTTTTTATTATTATACCCTAAAAACTTGCTTATTAAAGGCCAAGTAGCTTATGCAGTCTAATCACGTGAATCAGAAATTTTGAATTTTCTTCCTTTGAAATTGAGGAATCACGAGGGAAATTTGTCAACTTTTGCACGTTGCGTGCACGGATTCCCCACAGCAGATGACCTTCAATTCTGCAGGTGCACAATCGCGCAGGGTAAAATTTCCAATCGTTCAGTAGCAGTAGACAGTAGTAGAATATGTAGAAATAAATTAAAGTAAATGGATTTTTATGTAGTTAGGAATAAATTTTTACTTATAAAAACGTAAATAATTTTTTTTAATAAATTTATAATTTAATGGTAGAATTAAATTTTTGTATTTATATTTGTATTTTTTTATTTTTTTGTAATAAAGTATTTTGTATAAACCTTACGTGAATTTTAGCTCACCTACGATGAAGTCGACGATTGTATCCTGAGGCATAACACTCGTAGGATAAACTGTTGGCTGCGTGAATATCCCAGCAATAATAGCAGCTAACTTTGTTATGAGACTCATAACTGATAAAGAGCTCATGGTGACGAATTGTGTTGAACACTCTGAACTGATTATATATCTACTGGGCTATACCCTGAAGTTATTGGACCTCCGTTATAAGTTTATTTTATTTTCTTAGTCCAAACAAATGAGTCTATGCAAACTAAAATATATATAAGATATCATTCATAAAACACAGATCTATGCGGCTTCACACGCCTCGTTGCTGACCGTTGCTGTTGCACTCTGTACCACAGCAAGTTTAATTGTGAGCCCATGCAGAAAACGCTGCGGCATAAATACTGGACCTATGGATCCTTGCCTAAGGCAGAGCAGAAGCTAGCCAAAAAGGGGCACTTCAGTGGACAAAAGACAAAAAATCATGTCTTGAGCATTCAAACTAACAACTCGCTTGATCCTCTAACAACATTGCCGGGAAATACGTGCACTACACAGACTTATGCAAGAAAACGTAGGATTTATCAAATTAATTCTTTAAACTCGACTCGACTCGAAAGACGAATTTTTATAAAGTAACGCAACTACCTGAACAACAATAAATAAATCATTGATAGACGGCAGGCATTTGACATTGTTTATGGATCGTTCGATAAAATGACAAAAACAAATCGCAAATAACGTTTTTTAACATTTCTCTTTAACTTCACTTCTTGTTGTTTGTTTGTCTGTCTGACTGCTACAAATCTTATAATCGATGGTTAACACGCTTCTACCTGTCCAATCGATCTGAAATTTGGCACACTTGCATAAAGTTGGAGACAATGCATGAATCAATTGACACAATATATGATTTTAAAAATTGAATTTTTTTCAATATTAAAAAAGTAAAAAAATTTTGTCAGCTACAAATCTTATTATCGATATTTGACACACTTCTACCTGTCCAATAGATCTGAAATTTTGCACACTTCCGTAAAGTTGGAGACGTTGCATTGCATGAATCAATTGACAGAATAAATAATTTTATAAATTAAAAAAAATTTATTATTAAAAAATCTAAAATTATTTCGTCTGCAACAAATCCTATAGTCCATATATGTCACAATTTGACCTGTCCAATCGATTGAAATTTTACACAATTGCATAAAGTCAGAGACAATGCATGAATCAGTTGACAGAATAAATAATTTTAAAAATTGACAAAATTTTGAAATCTTAAAAAAATTTTGAAAAATAATTTTTTGTAATATATGAAAATAAAACTAGAAATCCATTGTACATGTGTAACATCCGAAACACTGGATTCTTCAGAAGTTTAGTCTTCGAAAAGTAATTTTTAAACGCATATTATTATCTTTTTCATCTAACTTCATAGTTTATGAAAAAGTCCTAAAAGTGAAAAAGTTTAAGTCCTACAAATTTTTTAGAAAGGCTCATGGAAGTTACTCCCATCTAACTCATTCATCGAAAATTTGTTTAAAAACTATTCTGCGCACCCTACCTTGCCAGTAATTTGAATAAAAAAGAAATTTCTTGAATTAAATCATTGCTCCTACTGTGTCCTAATTACGTTGTAAGGTTTAGAATTCTAAACAAGATTTTTTCTCTGACGAGGGATACGGTAAAATTATTGAAGAGTAATTTTTATCATACTTATCTTGATTTTTTATGAGACCTGCTACTATTTATAAGGCAACATTGAAGGCACTTCCGTCATATCGCAATAACACGGAGTTATCCCGCCAGTAGAATACATGGAAGAGCTATTGACCTTCCATGCCAATTTTTCAATGCACTAATATTGAGGAGTGTTTGTTGTTGAACGAATTATTTGTTTGTTCTACAAACAGTTATTTCTCTTCATAATAATTAATTTATTCAACTCACCGACTATGAAGTCTAGGATGATATCATCAGGCATGACACTCGAAGGATATCTAACGGGCTGAAAAAAAGTGCCTGCGAGTATGGCCGTGAATTCCGCAAAAAGATTTTTAGAAGAAAATTGGGTCATTTTTGATTCAATAAACACGCCCGATATGAACTACAAAAACGGTTTTCTCGAAAATACCACGTCACCGCAAAATTCAGATTTATACTAATTACTAAAAGGAGATTTTCCGCCGGACTCATACAACCGAAGTAAAGTTCACCAATGTCGCTTGAAGAGCCAAATCGGGCGTGTGGTCTGACGCGCTCCCATAGCCACAAAGGACCAGTCGACAAAAACTTGTTTCCTGCCGAAAGAAGGGAAGTCCTAGGCGCGCAGACTAAATTTTCCTCACAATCGGAATGTCCAGCGTCAGTGTAACGAACCTCTTGCGTACCAGTATTATACGTATATATATATTGGCCAAACTAATGTAAAAATAAGCGTTAGCATACGGGGATATATGTACAGTGAAGGAATTTATTGTTAGGAAATTCAAATGTTACACATTTTAAAATTTTTGAGTGAAATTATTTGAAAAGTCTGCAGAAACATTTATTATCTTTTATAATATAAATAAATTATAATATATAAATAATAATATAATGATATATAAATATATAAAATAATATGTAATTATATAATATATAAATAATAATATAGTAATAATATTTAAATATTATAATAAATTTATAATATATAAATAAATTTGTGCATCTACAGATTATTTTACAATTATTTGTTGGCACTGCTCCATTACGTGTCAGGTTAGAGCCAAGTCTAAATGTAATCATCATTCGATCACGACGTCTGTAAAAGAAACACTTGTATTGCATTGCCTTGTTTATCCAAGCAATCAACTTAATTTGACTATCGCACGGATTCTAATGATAATAAAATGGGAACTTAGTACATAATTCTTCAATAGATCTTTAACTTCGAATGATCCGGAAAACTAAGCACTAACCTGCATACTGTTAAATGCTCGAACAATAACGACCAGTGAAAGAGCTGCATTGTGGTTATTTCATAACCATCAGTGAATGCAATTAAATTTAGATTACAAACAAATCTAGATTATAAATAAATCTGGATGGCAAATCTAAATTTCAAATAAATCTAGATTGCAATTAAAACTGGATTGCTAATGAATCTAGATTGCAAATATATAATACAACGTGAGTTTTGCACCGAATTTCCTCCCTCTTGGGATTTAAGGCTCGAGTAGCCTTTTATTTTTAGCGCTGAGCCCGAGGCACGTATTACCGTGTATATTATACATGTTCAGCCGATACTTTTATCTGAAGACCGATACATAAAAAGTAAACCCATTATCCTCGCTGAGCTGTTTTCTGCAGCAAAAACCGCAACTCTACCATACACGGAGTTTAATGTTCAATTTGCACATTGAAGAAATATGAATGAATTAATGAACCATTCTCTCTGTTTTCATCATCATGCAACTGTTTAATATGCGTTAGATGTTTTATCGTAAGTAACTTGTATGCGATCCGGGTTAACTTCTGCACCAGAAGTTAAATTCGTTTAAATCGATTTTTCGTACATGATGGTGTGTAAAAACAGTATAAGGAACCTATCAACTTCATCGAAGAATAATTTTGTTATATTGTTATTCCTATCACCATACGCGGTAAGCTTCGTTTCGAATGACATTTTTTAGGCTGATGCGAGAAAACCGTTTACAATTTCAGAAATCATTTGACCATCTAAATTAAGGTCGTTCATTTCAAATGTGGCTTTCAAAATTCTATCGTTTAATTCATTTCAACTTATGCCTTGTAAGACTTTTCTCCCGGGTATTTTATTATGAGTGCGTACCTTAATCGCAGTAATGTGCCGCCAACAATTAATTCTTATGATTTAATCTCTTTCGTAAGGCACCTCGGCGGTATTTTACTCGCCTCTCTCTTATGTTCGCTGCAGCTGATCGATGCTGCATCCCCAAACATAATAAAGGTGGTCAGTAAATATATGCGGCTCATTCCACTACCTGCTTGATAGCAGGCACGTAGAACACAAACTTGATATTAAAGAAAATTTACGGATACTCGCATTACTTCCCAAATAAAGATTATTGGAGGAGCACCGATGATTATAGGTGAACATATATAAGTGGAAATTATAAGTGGAGCACCGATGGCGCATCGATACGGCATCTATGTCGTGTCCGGCCTATGTTCCACCTCTAACCTGCCTATGACCACACTCCTCGAAAAACTCTTCTTCCTCAAATAACTACACACTGGCACCGATGGCGCATCGATGAGCCACCGATGGCCGCCTTTAAAATGGAGTCGATAAAAATGTTTCATTTAGCTTCAAATCCGATGCTTTGTATCTACTGATATTGCTCAAGACTATCATATTCTGAGGACTACGTATGCAAATCCACCCTGCCAGTACAAGTAACAATGTCAGACATGTAGCAGGAACAAATCATCATAGTACCATACACACACCTCGTGAGAAATCGACCTGAAGATGAGTCACAGCCTGCAGGATTCCAACTCTTGATCTCTCTCAAGCGAAGCCAAGCCTCTACCGTTGAGCCATCGGAGGGACATGGCAGTCGAGTAATTTTAAAATATTTAATTTAAGTAGTGCAAATATTAATTTCATCAAATGACACAAGTTGATGCTACTACAGTGATGATGATTAGATGGTTCCATCAGCCATTTTATATAAACATGCTTGAAAGATACTTCGTTTATCCATAACGAACGATGGTTCAGCTCAGAGCAAGGGCTGCGGGAAAATGCTTGATAAGTATCGAACTTTAATAATGTGAACATTACACAAATTTTAACAGCGGTTCGATTCGAAATATTTACACCAATAATATTCTTGCGAATTATCCCTCAATGAATTTGAAATGTTAGTCGTAAAATGCCATCCTCGTGCACTTCATGTCACTATTTTTCTCTAGCCTAATGTTTAATATTTTTCGTACGAAAGACACATTCACCGCTTGATTAGAAAAGTAGACGGAAACTCAAAATATTTATGGGACGGTTTAAGAAAATTTCTCCGAAATAATTGAATTCCACTATCGAAATCAGTGATAAAAAATCGAATTTTTACTCGTATCCCTCCGCGTAAAGAGGATACTATTTTGTTAAGCAAATTATCCGGAAAGGAAATATTGCAAGCAGGACGTGTTAAAGATTAATGAGAAAGAAGCTCAACGCCGACGCGCTCCCAACCCAACAGGTATGAACTTGTACACGTGTACCTGCTCGCTGTGCTTTATAAATGATGCCGATCCGCTGTCCACCACGTGTGGCTTTAGATAAATGCGGCAACTTGAGAATAATATAAATATTGTTACACACGCATAATCGAACTAATTAATTTATACCTAATGAGACAATTAATTAGTCTCAATTGAAGGTAATATTTAAAGCACAACAAGTTGGCGCATGCACAAAATTCGCAATAAATTCACGCAATATCTTAAGTGAATATGAAAATTTTGATTCGCCATCATCTTTTGGAAAACGTGGATTCGTAGCAAAAGTTTCCACTGTTCCTCTGACAATTTATATCAGGAGCACTCTGATACATGTCAAGTTGCTTCACTTTAGCATGAAAAATTTGTGAACACCCAATTCATCTATAATCTGTCAGTTTTCCTCGTACCTACCAAATTCACGCTAAATTTTCGCTATATTTACTTGAATCAAAATCTTTCAAGCAATTAAGCACGCCGAACGAAATCAGGGTTTCGTCTGGATCTCGATTGAATCGCAACTCAATAACTCCTTTGTACGTTGGATAAATCACAGTGACAAATCCCTTCGGGCACTGTGCAATTTGGGTAAGCGGTTATCGGTGGGTTACAAGATATTTGCCTGCAATGCGCCATCGATGATTCAGATCCTATAAATCATCGATAATTGATCTGTGAACTGCCACCTATACTCGCCACCCCGTCGATTTTTCGGCAGGTCCGGCCACCCACCGGTACGCTACCAGTAATCTACCATCGCCCTCTATAATCAGTGATGCGCCATCCTAAATTTTTATTTGAGTTATATCCGAATATTATAAATAAGGATTGATGGGTTAATAAAACCGAATCTGAAAAAAATATGACTCCTAAACCTTTCCTTAGAAGAATTTGCCAGGCTACGTGAACAAACTTGGCCTACCGATATTTAGTTGTTGTGCATGTCAATAGAATTAAAACTCGTGTTTGATCGCTAACATTTCAGCCTGTAACATTAAGTGTGCTTCGGTATTTTTTCCACCAATCAACACCATATCGTACCAACCCTGGCATGACATTAGAATTAGAAGAGTATCGAAACTTAAAAATGACAAAGAAAATCGTCTATAGTGTTCTCAGTCGTGCAAGCAGTATAATTCCAGTATTAAAGAGCGAGTTATAGATGAAGAAAGATGAGCGATTATGAAGCTTCCATGTCTTACTTATCGACGACTGGGGTGAGACCTTGAAGAATGATATTATAGTCATGGTTTATACAATATCCAGGATATTTGCTAGAATATGCAACAAGAACCCATACTAGTGGCCACGGTTATGAACTAAACTAACTCCGGTGCTAACAACATTTCTCGCTTCGTATCTCCTATATGTGGAACAGCCTTCTTGCTGACATCGTATGCATGCATGCATTCGGTTATAAACGGATTCAAATAGCGACCAGTCAAAGTTATGCAGACCTATATTTTCGGACCTCAGGTGCCCATCACCAAACGGGTATGGTAAACGTCCAATCGGTATTTGTCTCAACGTTAGTTTGAAAAGATCTGGTCAAATGCAGTTTTTCAGATCTCCCGTGAATAAATCACGAAAATTATATGAATCGGTGACAGTCCAAACTTGGCCTATATTTCAGCAGCAGCGACAATATTATACTCATATACTGTACTGTTTGCGCAAAAAACACAAGAACTTTCATATATACATAGGTAAATTATTAAATATCAATTTTATAGATAACGACATGTCACACCGCTTGTATAATTCCGATGCAACCGTGAATGTTCATCTGTAATCTCCTTATTCCACAAAAAACGATATTCTTGTTCGAAAGTCAAACTCCTGGCAATTTTTAACCATAATATGTATTCTTACCACAGCTGCAGTACTACAGGAACATGCAATATATAAGAGAATAATCAAAATAATACTAAAGGAGAGATATTTATTTTCAACACGCAACTCTTGGTAGCGAAAGCCATTTGGTAAATTCTTCACATGAGCAAAAAAATTGCTGATAAGCTGTGAACATTTCTTGGAAATTCGAGCTCAACATAGCGAAAAAATTTATCGGGAAATTCAATGCACACAAAAGTAATAAATAATACGAATAAACTGAGTTTCATACATAAATAAAACACTTAAGTAATCAGCAGTACAATATGAACAAGAATCATCCGTGAAATCGAATCTAAGATTCTGGTAGTTCTATAAAAATGCTTTGAAGTACATTTAATCCTTATTGGGACATTATAAACTGGCAGTGCATTGAGAAGGTGCCAAGGCATTTTAGCGTATTATGAAAATAGGCATACCTACTTATTTTCAAAGTCGATCAGAAATAATATCTAATTTATCATTATTTCTTGTTGTAGCCATGCCATCTTCTTTGCTATAATTTATATTATTTTTGAGGGACTCAATTCGTATGCAAGAAACACCGTTGTCGACATCGCTTTCTTTCTTCGTGAAACGTCGCACGCAGAAGAGTACGAGCTCGCTAGGAACCGTCCGGGGGTCTTGGTAACCTGGCAGCAAAAAAATACTATAAATTGGCACTTAAATTTACGGTTTTAGGTACAGTTAATAATTAGACCATTATTTATTTGCATTCGGCCGAATGTGCAATATTGAAAAACTTGTTGCAAATGTGAAACGTCATTTGAAGTTTAAGTTGCAACATGTATTGAAACTAATACCTGGAATCTCCACGCAATACGAATTGAGTTTATTTAAAATTAAATAAGTTGATTTTGATCGTTAAACCGCCAATAACGAGAGTAATACTGGTAAGACGATGGACTGAACGAACACGAGAGTTATGTTGAAAATATTTTGTGTAATATGCACAGTAACCAGGTTTACATATCATCTAGCAGCTGTGGGGGTATTTTGACGAATCGAGTAAAAAAATTCCCCTTACTGACATTACATTCTAAAATAATAAAATAAAATAACCTGCATGCCCACTATCCTTCAAGCAGTATGACTTGACACTCGTCTGACCTCAGTGTACGACTTGTGGTTTCCAGGATGAATTGACATTGGATTGAACGCAAACGTAGGCCATGATGATTAATTTGTGTATCATCATGTTTTACCCGCTTCTATCTAAGCTTTTATGCTCTCTCAAAAACACTCGAGATATTTAACGGACAATCTATTCTAAATTTTTGTGTTTAGGTACGTAAAAGTATGATACTAATTCAGTTTCTAGTCTGTCCTTAATGATCGCATGAATCCAGCTAGTTCTATCAATCCAGTAGCCTAGTGCTGGGCATTAGTTGTTGACGTCAAGAGGCTAATATCTTCCACGAATTCATAAGGCATGTGAATTGCGTGCAGGCAGATAAATTTACGATAATTAGGTTTTTGCAGACAGAGTTGGTTGGTCTAGAAAATTCTGTATACAATATCAAACAATATGTATTTGCTTACTTGCAATGATAGAGACGAGAATACCCACGATCAGGCAAGTCGCCAGGCCGATGAAGGGATAGAAGGTGTAGGATATCGAATATAGAATCGAAAACGTTGACCTGCAATAGGCAGTCATTCAGTTTATTATATAAGTGAGTACCTACAGGAAAAACATAAAAAGTATAAAAAAAAAGAGAGAAAAGCCATTAATGCCGTTTCATGAGAACAGTGCAACACAGCAATATTAATACCGAACAGCATATCTGATAATAAAAACGTCACCGTTTGCTGCCGATGTCTAATGAAATGTCAAAAAATGCTCAACGCACCCTGGCGTATTTATGATAGTTTTGTTGGCATCAGCGAGGGATATGAAGGTGGTGACGGTCGAGTTAGCGGGACAGCCCGCTGTGGAGAATGGCAACATCGGCGGCTTGGTAGTGTTAGTCAGGAAGCCTCCCACTGCGATCCAGACGCACAGAATCTGTTAAAATCGCACGTAGTAAAAAATAGGCCACAAGTTCGTAGGGGGCAGCCTTTTTGGAAACAAACAGTGCCCAGCAACGAACGAAATTTGTAGCCCCTTCTTCCAACATTGTCTCTTCCAAAAATTCTGAATTATCGTGCAATCGGTAGCAAGTTTTCATCACCAATTACGAATCCCCTTTCCAACTTACGAATCCGCTGGGGCGGGCGCATGTTGGAGGCCTGCATCACCCAACTTTACTCATGAGTTCATATTCAGTTTCTTGGGTAAGCACGCTAGAGGGCAATTCAGCCAATGAAGTAAAGTGTCTAAAGCCATTACGCCGATTGTCAACACCTACCCCTCAAGCGTGCTCAAGTTAAAGCATGGCTATTGGTCTTACCGCATCTGGCAAAACCTACTCCGGCCTACCTCTTCTGTCCTAACCTATACACGTTGAAACATTTTTTCACGCAGCATCGTCCGCTGAGGCGTGAAATAATAGAACACCAATCGGCAGGTTGTGTAGCATCGAATTCAGCCTCAGCACCGAAAAAGCTCACACACGGTACAAATATTATCTCAATGATAAGGCAATCAAAAAACGCCGTTCAGTACTCAAAATATCCACGAATGACTGAAATCCAAAGTAATTATTTTACCCACTAATTAGTTGAAAAGTTTTATTTTCATGTATAACATTATTGTAATAGATATAGCATATTATCATTAAGGCGATCCTTACATTGCCGGACTGAAGAAAAAAATAAAATTACGGCAAGAGACTTACATAGCTGGACAAGAGACCAGCAAAGGCACCCCGCTTGTTGCAGAAAGGCACCATCAAGCCAAGCAAGTAGACGCCCAGGATGGGACCAGACATCACCCCCACCACCGTGTAACCTGCCTGGATCAGCCCACCCAGCTTCGAGGCCAGAAAAGCCAAGCCGATGATAGTGGCTCCCAACAACACCGCTGTACGGTAAATAAAATAAGTTAAAATTGATCTTATCAGATGAAGTCTGCATTTTTTCATCTTGCACTTACAAAGCAAAAGTGTTTGAAATTTACTCTTATATCGCTAGTTCGAAGTGCAAGACAAGGGATGGTATTGCTGACTTGAATGTAAATCAACGGAAGATATCTTCTGACGAGGGCAAGGCCAATGTTCTAAATCAGTTCTTTAGCAGCGTCTTCACAGATGAGGACTTGAACAGTATTCCAGCTATTAAGGAGCGACCAGTGGACTCGAAGTTAACTAGTTTCGAGATACATGAAGAGGAGGTTCTCAAGCGCCTGGTCTCCCTGAATCCCAACAAGTCATCTGGATCAGACGGTTTCCACCCTAGATTGCTCAACGAATTAGCAACTGTCCTGGCCGGCCCTTTAACAGTATTCTTTCGAAAAACCTTAATCGAAGGGACCTTGCCGGCCGACTGGAAAGAAGCCCAAGTGACACCCCTGTTCAAATGTGAGGTATTCACACAATCGACAGGTAGTTAATTAAAGAAATAATCAAGAAAACTTTTATTTTAATTTCTTCAAAACAGTTTGAGTGACTTTGAATGATTCATCTTCATAGTAAAGGCGAAAATAGTCAATGAGAGCCGAATCCAAAAGTGCAATCTTCAGTATATGGGAACGTGAAGGTGAAGATGGCGGGTTGGTCACTCGAAGAAAGAAAGTAGTGACGAATGCGTTACGTACAAATAAATTAAGGCCAGCCAGTCTCGGGTTCGGATACTGTAAAGAAGTGAATTCAAATTATAAATCTTACGAATGAATCCAAATTATAAATCTTGCGAAACTTTCAACAAAGTTTAGTTTAAATAAATGATCAAAATTTCACTTTTGCACGGAAAACACTACGAACCTGAGGTTTAAATGCCCAGTGTGATTACTTTTTGAAGGTCGAATAATACAGGAAAATAGCGGAAATCAGTTTAAGGGGTGGGAAGTTGGACGTGAAAAATAGCAAGAACAGTCGAAGGTTCTGATGCTTTAGAAATTAGAGAGATAGACTTAAGACTGAGGTTTGAATAATGATCTTCGCATGTCACGTAAAGTAAATAACGCACTTCTAGAGCGAAGAACATCAAAAAAGTAATAGATTTAATTTGAAAGAATTAGCATTTTAATTTAAAGCATGATATTTGAATTTCAATAAATTAATAAATTTGATTGTATCCTTAAACTAGGTCCAACTTCCCAACAGATTTGATAAATGAATTTAATAGAGCAAAAAAATAAACAAAACGAAATTCACACGACATTCATACAAACCAAGGGATAGAGAAACAGGGATCATAGCAAGATGGTAGAAATACTTGAACTTCGGTTGAAGTTACTTGTTCACCGGTTCAAAAACGGCGGTTAAGGTTTTGAATTATGAATAATCAATTTGAACAGACTTTGAACACTGCTTGATGGCGGTATAACTTTGGACTGGCACTGTCGGCAAATATCATTTTTGATGCAATTGATAACTATTGATGATGAAGACTCCTTAGACCCGCGGCCAAACCCCTGATCTCGACTAAATACTTTTTCTTCAGATGAAGTTAGAGAAACGGAATTCTAAGCAATTCCAAGCCAAAAATAGATCCCGTAACTAAACCCTAGCATATACACAAATTGACGGTGGGAAATGAGGAATTTCTCACACAAAAAAGGTGACAGGAGTAACCCAGGTAACTACCGCCCTCAGCGCCCTGTAAGTCTCACAAGTGTTGTGTGTAAGGTGATGGAATCGGTTATGAGGGATAGGATTATAGATCACTTGACTGTTAACCATCTTCTATCAGACTGTTAGCACTGTTAACCATCTTCTATCAGACTGTTAGCATGGCTTTATTGCTGGCAGATCATGCACCACTAATCTCCTGTCTACCTTGAATAATTGGACTCGCCTGCTGGACGAAAGGGAGCCAGTGGATGCACTGTACCTCGATTTTGCCAAGGCATTTGATAGTGTTCCGCATGAGCGACTGTTACGTAAAGTGAATTCTTTGGGAATAGAGGGGAATGTACTCCAATGGATCAGGAATTTCCTAGTAGGCAGAAGACAACGTGTCAGCATTAACGGAACCGTCAGCCTCCCTGAAGATATTGTTGACGCTCCGAGTATGAACGCGTTCAAGAACAGACTAGACAAGGCCATGCAGGAGCATATGTTAAGTCTTAAAATGCCTCGTACCCTACGGAACAACTGATATCTAGAATCGATTTTAAACCTACCGTCCGTTGAAAAGAACTGATCAAAAGGCCAGTCTGGTCAAGAAAAGCACAAGAATCGGCGACAGGCCTATCCAGGCCTATTCTTTAATGCCGAAGATACTATACTATACTATATTGTGTCATAATTTAAGAAGATTGTTTAGGCCCTAAATTTTTGTCAGAACTATTTTACCTTCAACTAACGTTTGTTCAAGTTAGGAGTTTACTAATTAATGCCATTAAATGTTATTAGCTTGCTCACTGAAATACAAAAACCTCACAAACGTAAAGTATATTGGTAGCAGCGGAATCCAAAATGACTAACAATAAAGACAATTACCATTGAGTAATTCAGTTTTTTGAGATTTTCTCGTCAAAACATCCGTTGGAAGTAAATGAACTCACTAAGAACTTTGTTTGCAGTGGCCGCCACAAAGTCAGAGCAGCCCCTGAAGCACGGAGTGTGTGAAAACACGTCACCCCACAGCAAAGTCGCCAGGGTATTTACTCCCGATGACAGTGAGCTGAGATGGAGGATTTATTAGGTAAACCTTAGAGTACTATATGTAAATTA
This sequence comes from Hyalella azteca, assembly GCF_000764305.2. Taxonomy (NCBI): domain Eukaryota; kingdom Metazoa; phylum Arthropoda; class Malacostraca; order Amphipoda; family Hyalellidae; genus Hyalella; species Hyalella azteca. Next base: position 225,193 of record NW_025944135.1, on the reverse strand, counting down.
TTGCTCAATTCGTCATAATTATCGACCACATTAAGGGAGACATAAATTTTAAGAATGCATGTAGGAGTTCATTTTATATGATCTCAAGCGTTAATAAAAACTGCCATGGTTGAACAGTGGTAGGAATTGTGAATATATAATTGTGGTTCCAAGCCTGTATTATCGTGTACCGGAACGCGAGCGCGTTCTTATGGTTAGGCTAACATTTTCGAGGTCATGAACTATTTCTGAAAAAAAAACATTTTTTTTAATTCAGAGAATTTTTTCTGCCAAACATAAGATATCCTGGAAACGGTTTGCACCTGTTGTTGCACGCAATTCACCAGACCCTGGGGTCCTACAGTTATCGGATATATTCCTTATATTCACAGTGCCTAATTCTGATCATTAATGGTACGCGACAGTGCACTGCTACAACAGGGGATCTCCAAGTTGCATTTAATCACAAAAAGGTTCGAAATCAGATGTCTATACAGTGGACATAAGCCTACCTCAGAGCAGCGCTGAGAAGAGCAGCCACAAAGACGCCCGGAACTCCAGTAAGGTTCTTCAATTTGTCGTTCACAAAATAAACTGATATTTGATCCTGTAATGGAAGGTAAATAAACACTTATTATTGTCTAATCGGAGTGATTGTTAGTCTTTCCATACGTTATGATATCATAGTTTTCTCACGATTCTACATCAAATGGTTTTAATTTTAAACTGGATTCAAGCTTGCTCTCATAATTGTATAGACTGAGTAGAGATAACTTTACTCAATTAATGAAATGACCCGCCCTATAAATAATTTATTACATTTAAGCTACCTTGCTGAAGATGAAGCCCCGAGCAAAAGGATCGCAATCTGCGTAGACCGCGTAGACGCCGAGGCCCATGAAGAACACCAGCAGCATGAAGAGAGTCATGCCAACCACATTATAGTACAACACTCTGCCCATCACACCCGGAGTTAACGCACGTAAAATTAAGACAGATTAGACATTTTTAAAAAAAATAACGAGTTTCTTTTAATGAAGGAACTTTTTTCATCATCTTTTTCAGAGAAATATCGGCAGAAAAAGAAATGCAATGATGAGTCGGGAACAAGTCACATGGCTCTTCCAGGTACACATTTCTCTGTTTGCCAATCACAGCTTTCTCATTTGACGATAGAATGCATTCATTTTGTAAATTCGTAAAGCTTGAGTGCCTCACCTCCAAGCAGACGAGGGACTAGCCACTAATCTGAGTCTCGGTTTGTTGTCTTGAGAATCATTCGCGTATCGTTCTCTTGTAAATTGCCGAAGTTCACCATTGTGCTGTTGCGCTGATACCTAGATTGTGATGAGTTTTGACCATTGAAATTTTCTTCCGATCATAATCTTCGTGAGCAGGCTTGCTAGACTTAAGCCCGGTCCACACGCTCAGTTTTACACAACGATTTGTCTGCGCAGTTCTAATCGTTGCAGATAAAACGTTGCGTGTGGACGGGAAAACTGCGCAGTTTTGGAGCCGGCGGTAAAACTGCGCAGTTCCATCGAAATCTGAGCTTCCGAGCATAGATTTCGATGAAATGCGCAGACAAGTCGGAACGTGTGGACGGTAGCACAGTTTTCCGATTCGATTTGTGCTCAGTTTCAATGATTCTGGCGACCATGGTGGACCTTCGGTAATGTTCTCGGGAATTTATTGCTTTTCTATACGAAAGTTTTTCTTGCATTTGGCAAGTAAAATTCAAGGACTATAGTAACAGGGACAAAAAAGGTGGAGACATACGAGGGCTTAGTAGAAAAATTCAAAGAAATCGATGAAAGCGCAAACACAGAAACAGCTGTAAAATAAGTTGAGCATTTACCGTAAATAATTGTGAATGAATAAAAAAATCGATTCCATCTGGACCTGGAAAATAAGACATCTACAAGCCATCTCTCTTGTATTTTGATTCCTCGCAATCCCTAAATGATCCAATCTCTTTTTTGACAAGGCACAATGCCAAAATTTATGAAAATACTGCCTTCTCCATGGCACATTTCGGATAAATTTACGACCGGACTCGCGGCCGGTCTCCCCAAATTCGATGGGCATGGAATATCTCCCAAAGTAATGAACGTAGCTCGATAAAACTTGGCACACGTATTCATTAGGACTTAACGGTGATGTTTAGCATGTGACAATTTTTTCGATTTTGCCTTCGTTTGCGAGTTATACGGCTTTATCTAATCTAAAAAATTTTCACGAGCTAAACATCGCCGTTGGGAGGTTAGGTTTCTATATTCAACGTTTCGTTCAAATCTGTACAGTAGTTAAGAAGAAATGTCATGCTCACTGCAAATTTCAGCACGTATCGTCATATAACTCACCAATGAAGGTGAAATTCCAAAAATGTTCACGAGCTAAACATCACCGTTAAGTCCTAATGAATACGTGTAACAAGTTTTATCGAGCTACGTTCATTACTTCGGGAGATATTCCATGCTCGCCGAATTTGGGGAGACCGGCCGTAAAATTTGTCCGAGACGTCTCCATGGCGAGATCGCGCAAAACTGAGCAAACTACTCAGATAAGTCGGTACCGTGTGGACGCTCTAAAAATTGCAACGATTTCATTCCGACTTAAAACTGCGCAGACAAATCGTTGTGAAAACTGAGCGTGTGGACCGGGCTTAACGATTGGAGACGCATACTGGCTCACCTTTTAGCATCTGAAGGGCTGGTCAACTAGCCAGACTTCAATGGCTCTGATCGCACAGATGGTCATAGCAACTTAATTAAAGTATGCAGGAGACTATTCATATGGCTAACATGCTGAGAGTAATATGCAATGCTACCTCACCTCTTGGCTTGTGACAGCGTGGCTACTGTTCTTACGCGCTGGCGGTGAAAATAAAATAGGTTTCAGCTTCACGCCATCAACCTCTTGGCCTGTGACTGTGGCCACCGAGCTGACGCGCTGGTACATAGATTGTGGAAAGTTTCGCACTTATTGGCCGGTGACAGTGTGACTACCGAGCAGACCCGCTGGAGTACCTAGATAATGAGTTTCGGCGTCGCGCCACCTCACGTCTTGGCCTGTAAAAGCGTGGCTACTGATCTGATGCGATGGTACCTTAATTGTGAAAATTAAGTACCGCACCTTTTGATCTGTGACAGTGTGGCCACTGAGCTGATCCGATGGTACCTTGATTAATTTTGATAAGTTTCGTCGCCATGTCAACGCACCTCTTGGCCTGTGACAGTGTGGCCACCGAGCTGACGCGCTGGTAGTTGGCTTGCGAGACACTGTAGTGACTGCCCCAGTTCACCAGCGTCATCAGGATTACGTTCCAGACTGTGTGGCGAACCCTTGGGTCTGCGCTTATGCTGTGGAAATGAGAAAATGCTTGGTAGAGATAAAATAAGAGGGCGCTTTAACAGTAAGAATTCTTATTTCTATCGTTACACGTGAGGCGTCGAAAATGAAGATTGTTAAAAACGATCAATCCATATTAATAGTTGCTCGAAAAATTTCTAAAAGATTTTTAAGACTATGTGGAACTCAATTTTTTGTGAAGTTACTCTATATCTACACTGATCGTTTCTTGCCGCTTTTCTTCGGGGTGTGACATGAGAAGTTCTTGATATCACAATTTTTAGGAGATGGCTAGCAGTAATGCGAACACTCGATGAAAATTGAACGTTTCCCAAATTCTGATAAGCGAAACCATGCAGCAATTTTGTGGCCAAAGATATCTATTATAGAGAAATTATTGTAAGAGCCTCTTCATACCCACGATCATGGCAAATAGAAACAAGCCTTGGAAAATATTGAATAATTATAGTGCAAAAGAAGTTTTAGAAGAACCAAAAGTTGAAAGAGTTCACCTACTCGAGTCCTTCAGTTCTTCCTCCTTGGTAGGCAACTTGCCAGACTTTTTGGACACCGCCCACCTCGACGCAAGACATGACCGTCACCAGCAACACTCCTGCAGTCATTAGCAACATTTGGAATGCGTCCGCCCATACTACTGCCTTTAGGCCGCCCTGAAAATCACAATGTTATGGGAACGCGTTAGCTTTTGGCTTGAGCCACCGACTGTAAAAGGCGCTATAGGCATCAGCAAGACTGAGTACAGCTCGACTTAGTGGCGAGCATTACGTGAAATTGGCTAATACCGTTTGTGTCCCTCGGTGTTTCCTAAAATCGTTTTGTCTATTGGCATGATGGTGAGGAGGGGAGGAACCGAGAACAAAGGTGAGTGGTTATTGCAGTCCTATCTAAAAAAAATGTGGAGACAGAAGCTCGACAAATAAAAAGTTACACGAATGGAAAGCCGCTAATATGAAATGTTTAGGGAGAGCGCATGCATCAAGAGATAAACCACATAAGTACCACGGGTAGCTATATGAGTTGGTCGAAAAGGTCGGGTTCTTTTCCTTAAATTTAATGCCAGATGTTACGAGCCTATCCGTGAAGGACTGTTCCAATAGTGAGTATATTGCATAGTTCTTGTAGTGATTGGAAAGTAAAGTCTAACCAGTGAATGTTGGTTAAAAATTTAAGTGCTTGGTTATGCAGTTTAGATTTCGGCGACAGTGTGTTTCGGTATGGTTGAGTAGACATAGTGTTTTATGGTATGGATGAGTAGACTAATGATCGGACGAGGGCCATGTATAAACTGTACGTGTAATTTAGGTGATGAGGAAGGTTGACGAATCTTGAACATTTTGTGATCTTGATCGGGCTATGTTATGACGTGATTAGTGTGTTGTATACAGATGCAGAATTGTGCCTTTGTTTACGCAAGGGGAAATACTCTTCAACAATAAAGATTTCGGTGGCTTTTTTCGATGAATATGGATTATTTTGAAGTTTGTTGCATTGGTTTCTATTTTATACTTCTGTTCATGTGTATTGATCTATTGTATAGTGTGATTTGCTTGGTGAGCTGCGTATTGATGGGAGTGGATTGTCGTTGGCGAGTTATATTGACAGATTTTTTCTTTTATTGAGACGTGTTCTGATGGAGTGATTGCTTCTTGAAGAAGTCTATATGGCGATGTAGTGCTTCCACAACACAACATGTTGTGATGTCGGCGCTGAAGAGTAGGCCTGATGTGGCCTGTCGCCGATTCTTGTACTTCTCGTGACTTGTTCACAGAAGATCTTAAATCGTGTCATTTGACCGGATCTTTTCAGGACTGACGAAAGTTTGAAATAGCTACTAGACTTCTACAGGGTTCGATATGGTGCTAGGCCTTTCAAGTCTGAACATATATTTTTCCATAGCTCTATCTAGCTGGTCTGTTCTTGAACGCGTTCATATACTCGGAGCGCCAACGATGTAATCGGGGAGTCTGTTGTTTCACATGTCGGTGATTCGAAGCGAGAAGAAATGCTGTCGCGTGGACAAGTTGCAGTGCAGTTTTTTTAGTATATAGCCGTGGCCCCTGGTGTTGGTTCTTGTTTCAAATTCTAGTAATCCTTCGGGGATCTTGTATAAACCATGAGTATACTTATATGCTTCAATGAGGTCCCCACGCAGACGTAGGGGACCTCAATCTTCGTAGGGGGAATCTTTCTTCGTAGGACTTGCCCTTCAAGCCTGGAATTATCCTTGTTGCACGTCTTTGAACATTCTCTTAAATTTTTATCCATTGCAAATCTCGGTGACCACGAAACGTCCATGGGCGATGCTAGAGCTTATTCTAAATGAGGTAATGTAGCCTATGCGTGAAGCCACACTGGTGGTTTCTATTGTGATCCACCGTTGTTCAGTGTTAATAGTAATGGCAAGGGGGCCAGGTTGAAAGTTGTTAAGTAATTTGTTTGGAATGAGGCTTTTATAGCTATGAATGCCCAGGAGTTAGGTTAGTTCTCTTTGTTAATTGATTTTTTTTAATTTGGTGATACGAGTTGATTCCAACTTACGAATGAGGAGTAGAGGGTGACCACAACTCCCATTATCCAGATGAAGGTGGTGGACGAGAGGGGAGTGACAGCTGCTAGGGCCAGCGTGGGGGCGTACAGAGCGAGGCCCATGAACACCGTGATGCTCACCAGAGACATGGTCATAGACAACCGCCGTAGCCATGCCGAGCCAAACCGCACCTCCAGGTACTGCCAAAACCATTCACCTTTCAATTATATTGCATTCCAGAAGCATGTAAGCGTTTATGACGGCTTACATTTGAGTATTTTGCAGCAGGCTAGATGAGTACTTTTTTCGTGCATTTATACTAGCCTCGTTTCATTATTGTCGAGCGTGGTCGGATTCTCTCCTGTAATACAAAATAGCGAGTGCAAATTAAAAAATTTTGCAACTGACAACGAGAACGTATTTTTAGCGCATTTTCTCATTTATGGAAAAAATGCACTATTGTGCTCGCCATGTGCGTCTGTCTGTCTGTCCGTCCGTCCGTCTGTCCGTCCGTCCGTGACCTCAAGTTTTCGTCGACGAGAAAATGCGCTCTCTGTCACTCACTGCAGTGAGTACTGAATTATATTTTTTATTGCGGCTTATTGCTACCCCCTAAAGAAGTAATAGATGTCTATCTGTACCTCTCAATTGAATTTTAATGCAGTTACAGAACACCACATACATCCAATGAGTATGTGGTACTTCCAGGTATCCAATTGTATCCAGTACATCCAATTGTATCCAGTACATCCAATTGTATCCAGTACATCCAATTGTATCCAGTACATCCAATTGTATCCAGAAACTGACAGACATTTAGAATGACTTGAAGACAATTTAAAAAAATTTTCTTTCGCCGTTACTAGCCGAAAAACCTACTAAGGAGTGAACTCCTACCGCACACTCTTTTGTCGCTTACCATTACTTTCCTCAACTAAACATATCCCTGACTTGAAACCTGTATTGAAACAAGTATTTGAACTGCTGATCATTTCAATGAACATAAGTTATTTCCTCAACCTGATTCGGGCTGACGAATTTCAGCGGATGCAGGACCGGCAAAACGACCTCTCCAGCGAAGACGATGGCCAAAGCCGTGCCAAGTATCGACCAAGCGAGCACGCTGCCATGGGCGTACACTTCTCCTGAGTAACCTGCAATCCAACAATAAACGTCTTATGTCGTTTTAGTTACAGTTTTATTGCGCAAAGACGCACGTTTTGAAAATCTAAAACCATATTTTTTGGGTGAAAATATCAAATCGTTCAAAAGAAATAAAATAGCGAAAAAATTCCAAGTTTAATAGGCAGTAAAGAAGAATTTTACAGTCTATTTGTCAGATGATAGAATTAGTTTCAACCGAAATTCGTATGGGTCTGATTTTTATATTGGATGTACCTCACCACACCTCGAGGTGTTTCATCGGTGGTTACTGGGCATTTTTTATGACGTTAGTTCAATTTTAAGTTGAAGCAGAGTGAATACAAACATAATGAAATTTAGCATGCTTATAAATAATAAATACTACATATTTTGGATAGGAGCTACATACCCAGAGACAAAAAAATACAGGAAATTATTCATCAGAAGTATTATTCAGTACCGAGAATTGAATTAGCTGAGAGGAACGTTGCAAGTAGAGACAGGGACACCGGGAATGGCGTCATGGAGCGGCTCCCCATGGAGAAATCAACAGCTGTTTTGTTGCCTTTGATGCCGTGATAAACTCCGATGGCCACAGAAGCCAGCATCGTGACTGCCAGCATGCCATAATCAACGGCGCCAAAATGTTCGCCAGCGCCCATGTCGCCAGGGTACAGCGAACGTCAGAGTCAAAGAATCAAAATTCAAACTAAACTCAAAACTCCAATGCTATGCATCAATTCAAGATTGCTTATTTTCGTTTTTATACTGTACTCGAATCTCTGGGAACGTAGAATCATCATTCAAATAAGTTGAATTATATCACGTGTAGTTAATGGAATGTATATAATAATTAAAAGGAAAAATTTAAATAGCAAATCACAACACTCGAGCAGAGATTTCATATAAATAATTTTGAATCCGTTTTCCGATGCAGAGGCCAAGTCCGCTATCGAATTAACACTTCATCCGTTTCGATAACATTACCAAAGCGGTTTTTTTAGTTCCTCCAATTCTAGTTACTGTCAATATTAAAGTAATAATTTAATTTAGGCTGTATTTCGAACTCAAATTGAAGTTGATACTTGATACCGTGAAGCATTGACGATCCCACTCGCCTATGCCACCATGTGTACCTATCGTAACCGAATTACTTGAAGTGGTATTCATTTCGTCCAGTATTTATTTCTCACCACATAAATGTATTACTACAGTTTTTGAGTCAACAAGTTGATTATTTTGAAAAAAAAATTAGTAAATAATATCGTCGTAAAAATTTTAGAATAATGGTTGAATGAAATGCCGCCTTTTGTAAATTAGTACGAATATTTGGAGGGGACTAATATCTAAGGTTACTGGCATTACATTATTTGTATTCTGATTACCTTTCAAAAATAATGGTGAGTTATAATTTAATATATTTTTTGGTGCTCAATAGACTGTGTCTTGCGAAATATTACACTAGACTGAGGCAAAAAAATACATAATAATAATTCCGTGCAATGGCAATAGTTATGAAAACAAACGAGCTAAGGCGGGGTAAGAACGATATTAAATGTTCCGTCTTCCGTATTGCAATTAAGCTCCTCTATTTATCTCCTATAATAACATTCAATCGTTCTTTCTATATAAATTAATGAAAATTTAACATAGATATCGTCATAGCTTTGAGAAATTAAATTTACTTTCGGGCAATTTTGTAAGTAAATCAGCGGGAACTAATATGAAGCTCTTGCATATCGTCCCCTATATTATTATTGGTTATCATAGATTTCATGAAGGAAACCCCTCTGAGGTTGCTCATTCAGTTTCAACTTAATGACGTTAACGATAACATCTCAGGAATCCCTCTAAAATTCTATTATATGAAAAGATTTTCAGAATAACAGTGGATTTTCCGTATTTTTCAAGCAAACAGTCTCTGTTAAAGGACGATAGTTTTGCACTTCCGGGATAGAGCGATAACTGTACACAGTGCTTGCAGGTGCAAGAGCTATAATCAGTAAATTGCTGCGGCGCGTGCTTTTCTGTTGACCTTGACGCTAAATGGGGCAATAATATGATTACAGTTGTTGAGTTAATGCATTTCATGCAAGCGCTTTAAAAGCTTTGTGTAAGGGCAGGTAATTTTACCATTCACTAATCATTAATCAGTAAGGCTAGATTTATGAAATAGCAACGAGAGAATTTAATTCTAAATGCCTTAAAATACATTACTGTCTAATTATGCAATATATTCATGGAGTATTCATTTTAAAATATTTTGTTCGTATCTAGTCAGTTAGTTAAACATGAAATACACCAAGAAATTTTCCTCTCACTGCATTAACTAGTCTCAATGTTGAGCCAAGACGATTTCATTTATTTTGGTATCCATTTACCTCAAATTGCAAGAACCATAGCACCCAAATGAAAATCATTTCTTGCATACACAAAATAAAAAATGTTATCATATATTAACTTGGATTTAAGAAAATGCAAATAAGTAAATTTCGTAGTATCAAACTTTTACAAAATTTAATTTCAATTTAGTATACATGTGTTTTTAGAATATTATTTCTGACAGGTTACTTGCTGCGACAAGGAAAAGTTCAGACCAACACACAAATGTGTGGATTAAAATTAAAACATATATAGAGCTATTTTGTAAGAGATACTTCTAAGCAAAAGTTTTGGATGTGATTTCATGCCAAGACAATGGAAGGTTAACAACGGAGCGTTGCTACGAATAATTTTCAACGATGAATGACGAGCAGTCACGTCTACTCGTCTTTCCGACATGTCTGTACCTTGTGAACTCTGTTTGTAATTTATATTTCCCCTATAATATATTCTGATGGTGACGTTTTTATCCTACGTTCATCTTAGAGATACACGGCTTTGCTTCAGATTTCGTATTACGTGAAATTTTACTCAATAACCATTTAAAGATTATAAAAATGTCTATGCTACACTTCTTCTTCTTACTATTATGCTTCATACATTTAATTTATAACCCTTCACTCCCTAATCAACTTCACAAACAGCTTCACTTCCTACTCAACTGGAGTCTCAATGGCTGTGGTACACATTAGATGGTAGCACTTATTGATTGTTTTTCAACGTAAAGTGTAGATTTTGTAAAGTCATGACAATTTTTAATTTACTAGGCAATCGAGATGAAAGAGGGCTGAAGCTCAGTTTCCAAAGCTGTTGATTTCAAGTTTAAAACACTCGGGAAATTTTTGTATTTTAACGTTTCCAAGCAACAGCTAATTTATAAGCGGTGCGCTTATATATAGGTTCAGTCTGTGAGTTTTGGGGCCTGGGCTTTTAAATACCCAGGAGCCAACCGAGAGCATTTACACGACATTTATCGAATCATATAAGTAGCTGAACCTTGAATCTTGTTTATAGTTTTATTCATGAGGTATTGTAAAATTGAAGATGTGTGAATGAAATGTAAAATTATTTCTTGTTATAATCTATTAGATTCAAGTCTAGTATATATTTAGTATATATTAAAGGATTCCATGTATCGAGATTCTAAACTCTCAGAAAATAGCTATATGACGGGCCAAGCCGGGTTATGCTGCCAGCTTCCAAAGAATATTTGACTATATTGACAAAGAATATTTGGGAAATCCATTTGATTCGCTTCCTCGCAATCATTTTCCTGCGTACCCGCTGCACGCCCACAGCGCGGTACACTTACAATTACGTTGTCGACTTGCCTGTGATTGTCATAATCGTAATATTATGGATAATAACCGCAGCGTAACGGATCCTCGTATGACATTCAATTCAAGTCACTTCATCCTGAAATTAAAGTTCCTTGCAACACAAAAAGCCGGATAGGTCATTCAAGTACGAAAAAATTACATGCTAATTGAACTTAGTTTGTTATGCGTCCAGTTGAACTCTACACAAGGAAATGTAAATTAAAACTATATGAAGACGAAATCGACAGTGATTTGGATGATGTAAACATACATTTGACCTTATTCTATAAAGCGAATCGTCATCAGCCAATATTTTTTTAAAAATAATAATGACCTTTTTTTTATTTATGCATCGAAAATTTGACCAAAGCAAACAATGCAGAGGAAGTTAGGACCTCAAGCACCGACAAGCACAGAGTTCACTGAACTGTAACCCTGGCAAACTGATCACAATGCCGGCGCTGCACGTCTAAGAATGGATAGACGTCGAACCTTTACTGAACGAATGGACTTATTGTAGGCTTACGCTTGACAGCGTTGCGCTGCATGACAACAATTCAATAACATCGTGCCATTCTTCCTCAAGACTTGCACGAAAATAAGAATTCGAGCGCACTATAGTGCTTGAAAAAATGCATTAGTGGCTTTCCGTTCAGCTGAGGTCGGGTTCAGTTTGAATTAATTCCGTGCTTGACGACTTTTGTTTTAATAGAAAAAAGTTAGGCGACTATTTATCAATTTGTGACGGCAGACGTAAATTAGGTGAGCGAATATATGTAATTGAATTCCAAAAACAGCAAACACGCGTTGTACTGTATTGTTACTCCTTGTGTATTCCTGGTGAGACATTTCTATAAATCAATTCACCTACTCTACTTGACTTAAAATAAGTTAATATTTGCCATCACGCTGATATTAAAACTATTGAAAAAGATGTAGATTTCCGAGAAATTGTCAGTTAGTATTATGTGGTGTTCAGATAAATTTTTCTAGGAACTTCATTCAAGCAAGTTTTCGAGGGGAAACCCCTGTGTTGATAAGCATCAACTAAATTCAGGTGAAAAAATTATATCTGGTGAGAATATTCCCTTTACCGAGTCTGCTAACACAGGCAATTAACACATTCGCTGTCTTTTTACGAGAGCATAGTAAAAATATTTAAAATAAGTGGTAAATGGATATAAATATAATATAAATTCTCTAGGATGCATTGAGCTATATGCGCAGCTACTTTCCTGCACTGAAATTACACTTCGACAGAAAAGTTATTCATCATACAATTTTAATGCATGTAAGATGGAATATCCTGAAATTCAACGCTTTACACTAATTTTCAATGTTAAATTGACAATTTATTCCGATTACACTAGTAGAAGCTAACAAATGTATTTATAGGAACTGAGATCAGCCGTCACGAATGGTAACCTACGGAACCGAATTTTCTTCATTCTCTTCTATGCACATTTCCTTAGTATTTAATCGAGAAAAAATTAAGCAGATTCCAGTTACAGAAAACTTATTGGAAAAAACAGAACTCTAACGATAATTCAAGAAGAGTATTAAATAGTGGAATATGCGTCTAAAATGCAAATGCCCTTCCTTCATTACCTCGATCAAATCCGTCTAGGGCTACCAAAATATGAAATAAACCCATCACATTTAACGATTCCTATTCATTCAGTGAAGTTATTTCCCAATTACCTAAAATAAGTTTCGACGGCCCTGTGAGTTAGACAGCCAAGGCTTACGACCACCATACAACAACAGTCACCATTGCGTCGTTGATGTCACTGCATGGTTACACGCTTTATTTAGGTCATATAGTGCATCAGGCAGCGCGTTCTCTATAGCCGCTCGACAGCGGATGCGCGACTTATACGTTTTAAGGCCTTGACTGGACCAAAGAGGGTGGAAAATCCGAAAGTGTTTTCTGTGTTAATTTTGACATTTCGCTTCTGACATTTAGCTTGATTCACTTGCTTTTTTGACCGGATTGCAGACATTAAATATGAAAATAATTTACAATATCGATACTTTCGGTGATTGCGTAATTGATATCTAACTTTGTCCTAGTTTACGTAATGTTTTCACGTGCGACCAGTACTAAGCCTGTATTAACTAATGATAATTGTGCTTAGCAATATGAATTGATGACTGGAATTGAAATTATCGCAAGCTATTGTTTACCCTAAAAGTTTCTCGCAAGTTTGCGTTTTCCCATCCAGTGCGAGTCTGACGTGGCGTTTTCAGTTCGAACCTTTATAAGCGCCCACGGCGCGTTATAATAGTGCTAATAGTTACTTGAGTGCTCTAGCATTACGTGATTTGACGTTGAAGAGCGTTTCGCGGTTTGACGTCCTAACGATAAATTTTTGTTTATTATGTATCATCGTACATTCATTCATATTAATAGTCTGGTCAAGTAAGTTAACTGCTCGCCGATGATGAGTAATTCTATTTTTTAAGACCGAGATTCACTCACGTACGCTTCGAATTTGAAGACCAAAGCACTCCACTAGCGTGAGTTTACAGTTTGGACTTGAAACGAGTGACTTATTCTTTCTATTCACGTGATTCAAAATCTGGATTTGGTGGATAATTATAAATTATAACTCGAAACAATTATCATTTGTATATGTGTTAAAATTTGTTTAATTTTGTATCCCTTCTTCCGTTTTGCCTTGCCTTAATATTCCCCACTATTAATAATAGTCGAGATCCAGGCAATATTCCGACGCGCTTAGAGCCGTGGATACACGCTCGAATAGCTCCTGTATATTTACGAGGTAAGGCTTCGAATAAACCAACACGCATATGCGCTGAGTTTTCCAGCTACAGGAATCATTTTTCTCATGTACATTTCCTAAGCTGTACTTAAGGTGCACTTAGTGTGTGATTTGTCTCTTCCATGTTTTGAGATCGGGTATTATGCACAATGTGTAAAAATATAACTCAGTACTCACTGCAGTGAGTGACAGAGAGCGCATTTTCTCGTCAACGAAAACTTGAGGTCACGGACAGACAGACAGACGGACATGGCGAGCAAAATAGTGCATTTTTTCCATAGATGAGAAAATGCGCTAAAAATCGTGCCTAAAAGTGTTCTTAGTTTTTTGTTGCTTCAACAAACATGATTAAACTATAAGAGACGAAGTCATATTATAGCAAATGACCTGCTATCAGCTAAAACCGAACAATCGATCAACTATTTAAATGTTGAAACATGATTGTAAAACGAGACTTATAAAAAAATACTAACAAGAATTAACGAAAAGGTAATGAGAAGAAATTAATAACAACAACGACACGCTTACTGAAATAAATTCCTGAACAGGAGTTTATTATGTATATATTTTTATATGAATGTAGTATAATTAATCAATTATATTTAATTATGTATTTAATACATATATATTTATGTATTTATTTAGGTATTTAATACATAATTATTTATATGTGTGAATTTAGTAACTAAATAGTCAGTCACAGTCGCACTGCAATTCACGCAACTTGCATGCCGCCAAATCTGCGAGAAGTGGCAGGCGCATCCAGCGCTTCCTAGAAAAAACAAAATCGATTCCTGGAAGTGAGGGAGCAAATTATGCTGCAGACCTTCAAGGTGAACATAGCTGTCTTGTGGCAGGGACCTTATAGGCATAACGATATCTCTGGCAGCAATCGTTGACTGAAAAAAATATGAATATCTTGATGACAATTTTTTAATAATTATCACTACTTTTAAAATTTAGCTGATTAGGAGCTGAATTTGTACGAAAGTATCGACTACTTCAATTGCAAATTATGATTTTGCCTCTACCTAATGCATGTTCTAAAGTAAGATGGCGATCAAGAAGATTCAGAGGATCAAACTCAACCAGCTTGATATATGATATCACTGTTAATTCAGCAAAATGTTCGCAATACATTATCTCGGAAGAGGCCACTCCTTTGTCAAGAAAAAAAAATTACCCCATTTTTGAAAAAACAAAATGCGCCTCTCGAGACAATGTGTTATGTAAATCTTTCCCTGACGTTCCTCTCTGATGGATAACTTTCCACGACGCATTGATGGTCTGGTGACGCTTGCCGCTGCACGAGCTACGCACGGCGAAACTACGTCTACATCTCACACCTGATCCATACTCACACTGAGCCTTCACTGCATGGCCTCCCTTATATACCCGAGCTCACCAATGCAGTTCGACGTAGTGAAGACCCGTTAAATGAACCTCCGTTAGAAATTTGTTCTGCGAACTAATGCGAATTACCAGGAATATAATGAATAAATTCCCATTCATGAATAATGTGAATGCCCAGCAGAAAATTTCGTGGATATTTGAAGGGAAACTAAGCTACTTGCACGCGTTTAAACTAATTAAAATATTTGCATACGAAGTGCTCAAGGTCAGCGCGGACGGATGCCGTAGCTCTGATGGGAAACATAAGTAAGTGTACGCAAAAAAATCCGTCAAACGGCGTGGACGGTGAGTGTTACAGGAAGTCATTACTTTAATCGAGAGTAGATGTGTCGAAGCTTTCATGTTCATTATTCCAGTAGAAGTATAAATATTTATGTTCAAAATAGTTCCATTAAAATTGAATCGTCAACGTCAGCTCTTCATGAAGAAGCAGCATTGATTGATTGATTAAATGACAATTGTATTCTATAGGATGATAACAAATGTAATGGTAGAACGGTTATTGTTGACCAGATATCCTCCTCAGTGACACATACTCGTATATATAAATAATATAATATAGTTTAGCACTACTCCTTCTCAAAACTAATCTTTTCTCTCGCATGACGACCACCGCCCTGTGTGCCACAGGCTTTCAAGATGAAAATCACAATAGAGAATCCGAAGAGATTCTCACAATAGAAAATTCAGATTTCCATTAATGAAGCCTAGATGTAACTAATACATTGAAATAGTCTTGCAATTGACAATGAAAATGTTTTAAAAATACTTACCAGACCTTTGGGATATCTCATTGTGAAAGTGGCAAGGGGTATTTCCAGGAGGCCTTAAGCAATTTTTATCCAGACCACTGAAATATGTTATCATGTGTGATGTATTGAGCTAAAAATAGGCTTGAAGGATGGCATGCGACTACAACCACAGTCGATTTAATCGTATTTTATTTCGAAAATTTATTTTATATTTAACTCGTGACTCCAGTTGGAAATAATATATCGAAGTCGGAATACAATTTCAGGCTGATAATTGAATTCTCGTCGTGTGTTTAATTTATCCTGTATATATCACCAAATAAGATCATTGCACAAACGTGAGACACGACAAACTTATTGTCAGTTAGATGAAAATGTAATTCGGTGGCCGATAAGACACCGCTCACATATAGTTTATATAAGGTTACGAAAAGTGTAATAAGTTGTAGTATTTTATTGGTTTAACATCAAGGACCGCAGTTGATCCATTCATGTACAATTAATTGATTCATGCAATAACGAAAGAAGTCATAAAGCATTTGCGAGGCTGCTTAACTATTATTTAGTGAACTAAAACATGAGAAATAATCCATTCAAATCTTAAATTGATAATTGAATTTGTTGTGCAAAATTTTGTTGGCTGAAACCATTTAACTTTTATCAAAGTTCAAATAGCTTCATACGCTTTGAAATAGTTTTTAACGACAATAATATTTAATGCAAAAAAGGTCGCAACTCGACACAACTAAGACTCGCCAGAGAAGAAATAATCGCGAAACAATAACATAACTGAACATGCGGCGCATTCATTCAACATCATCTGCTCAATAATTTAAAACATTATGTCAACTGGCGACGGGAGAATTATGGGAATGACTGGATTACTATATTACTAAATTTTGGACGCTATATTAAAATTTTTTGTTGTCATTATCGTCATAAGTCAGCATTCAATTTTAAAATTGCATAGCCAAATTTCAGTAGGGCATTCTAAAATTGACCCTAACTTCTATTAACTCTGCAGCTGATACAAATAAATATTCGGATTTGATATCCCATTTAATTGTTTAATATCAATTTCTATGATATGCATAAAACACTAGGGGCAGTGAAACATCGGGTTATTTCATTAATTGATTCAACACGGAAGAACTAACAGAATTTTAACTCATGCTTTACGAGGGTGAATGACGGCCGCGGAAAACGGTCTAGGTTTACACTCGCGCACTCAAACACACTCCCATACATTCAATCTCAAAAAGTATTTACAACAATATAATACAATAGCTCTGAAAACTCGTCAGTAATAGAGCCATGCCTGATATAACAATCGCTAAATTGTGTTTTCAACTGAAGTGAAACTTGTTGCGAATATACTTTGCACAACACAAATTTTTGGTTCTAATTCATAACCAAACGCGTTTACAATAATTACTGTTCGCTAGGAGTAGTTGACATAACAAATTGCAAGCAAATCCTTTGTAAAGTACGTTGACAATTTAAAATAAGATATAACTCTAGACTTATAGCTAAAATCAATGAAAGAAAACGTATAATTCATTTTTGGATACATACAACGGTCAAAAGAAACGTAAGAATAGTTTTTCTGTAAAATTTTCTTATCGCCATCTCATGTTGAAGTTTGCGAAAAAACGCTCCTGCTTAAAGTTCACTATTATAAAGTTCAAATTCTAAAGTTCTTATTTTCAAATTTGAAGAACAAATAAATTTTTAGCGAAAAACTCAAAATGTCTGGAACCCATTTGAAGGGTGAATGTAAATGAATCGACTTTTGGGATCAAATGAAATGCTATAGACAACGTTCGCCCAAACGCTGCCTATATAAATAAAATTTCTTTTGATCCAGAGTCGAGTTAACTTTTCAGAATTGGTGTCAATGAGAGAATCAGCAAGATATAAATAATTATTGGTATCTACATTTTCAATATCTTTGCGAAACTGGCTCAAGTTTGTGGCGTATTATGTTACAATTTCGTAAATTCAGGTAAACTTTCCTTGCAGAAAGGAGAATTCTTGGTAGGGTGATAAACTTCACGTCCAGAAACAAACATAGTATAACAAAACGGGTCAAAATCATCTGACACAGCTTACTAACAACACAATTTCTACTTCGACTGAAATGCAATCAAGTTTCAACAAGCTGCCTTTTATAGTTTACATTTCTCCTTAATCGAAACAGATGCTCTGCCCAAACACCTGTCGTACGCTACCGCCGCCTTAAGATTATTTTCGTTGTACTTTTCGTTCGAAGGAAGGAAAACATCGAACTTTAGGAACAAAAGTTGTTTGACTTAAAAACAAATCTCCCTTAAGTTGACTTTCCATGTAAATACCTATGGGACTGCTAACCCTCGGGTGACTTGTGTGCGTAACAACTGAAGAATACTAGAATGTTTTGAAATTCTTCAAACGCTATTGAGCAAAAATAGGCAAATGCTGAAGATGAGATGCCAATATTCTTACTTGGGCATTGCCGTTCTTGAACAAAAACGTTCAACATCTCAAAACTTTCTAGTAATCTTCCATAATAAAATTAATGTCGTTCGTAACGCTGGGAAGTCCAGCAGAAGATATCACTCGTAAAAATCGTTGAGACATTGGATTTGACTGGAGCCGCCGCGCTGATTTGGTCTCCTGAAATAAGAAGTGGGGCTCAAACGGTGGCGGTGATAACATGCTTTTGCTGATATCAATGAGCAAAAACATAGTAATAATGAAAAACAATGGCTGTGCATGAACGAATTTGTCAAAAATAAAATGCTCTCTCCATTTTTGTGCAAGTAAACAGTTGTCCTTGAATTAAAATAGATGAATCGTTACTGAAGTCAAAAAAGTATTTTTAAGGGAAGAAACCCTGTCAAATATCGTCGAAAAAATAGTTGGGAAAATTTTTCATGCAGCAATGTTTGAAATGCAGTAACCCTAGACGTTGCGTGCCAGTCTCAACTTTAATAGTTTCAAAATGTCAAATGATGTACGGTGAAAATTTATAACTGGTAAATTCTAGTATATGCATATCGAGTGTCGTTTCCCCATTACAAAATTAATGGCAACGAATCATAGTTGGCACCGATTCTAAAATATTCTAAACTAATACTAACCCCGCAGTAGATAAGGAGTATCTCTTAGAGGAGCTAGTAACCCATGCTGCCGTAGCCTGCAGGGGCACCGTAACTGGGCTGGGGAGGCGCGCCATAGCTGGGCTTAGGGGAGCCATAGCTGGGCTTGGGGCACACGGTCTTGTACTCGGGCTTCTTGACGGTGTGTGTGATGGTGGCGTAGCCATGTTGCGTCTCTGTCACTGTCACGTAGACATAGTTTGCCTTAGTGGCGTACTGAGTCTGAGCCACGTAGTGAGGCTCGTCCTCCGTGACAGAGACGTAGTGCTGCTCAATCTTCGTCTCTGTGACGTAGTGTGGCTCTTGAACTGTTTTGTACACGTTCTGTGTCACAGTCACGTAATATGGAACCTGAAAAATTTTAATGTTAGAAAATAAAGTAAAGTTATTATATAATATCAGGTTCATGTGTTACTTTTCCTATACATTTGGGGAAATCTGGATGCGAAAGAATCATTCATTCCCGAAATTTCAGAACACTCTTATCCATGACAAAAGACAATTTCTTTTTGCTGTTAAAAACAACGCTTGATCAATTTCAAACGTAGGAATTTTTGTTTGGAAATCTAAAATGTTTTATCATCAATATTAGGGTCTCATTATTGCTAAACTAAATGAAAAATATTTTGATAGGATGACGGAGAAGTTTCGACTGGAATTCAACGGTCTTTAACACGCCATGATTTTTTTTTCTGTTTGACTAACATCCCTTGTTTAATGACTTGCCTTTTCTTCATAACATTTCAATTTTGCGTAGTAGTGTGACTCGGTGAGTGTCTTGATGACTCACCTGCGCCGTGTGCGTGCAGTAGTATGACTCGGTGAGTGTCTTGATGACTCACCTGCGCCGTGTGCGTGCAGTAGTGTGACTCAGTGAGTGTCTTGATGACTCACCTGCGCCGTGTGCGTGCAGTAGTGTGACTCGGTGAGTGTCTTCATGTAGTAGTGTGTGCCCGGCATGTAGTCTTGCTTGGTCTCAACTTGGATCTTGTTGATTTTGGCGGTATTGTAGGCCACCTGAAAGAAACAAAGCAGTAAAATTCTGAGAAGGCCGAAAGATTTATTTAGGGAAGTCAGAATTGTACAATGCATTATTATTCATGGCAATAATGATAACGTGGACAAATGCCAGGTCTAGTTCAAAACATATATTTTCAATACAGTTAAAGGAGCTGTGATACCAAATTTGAGTACAAGTACGGCAACGAATATTCATCAGTAGAACTTGCTCCTAACTTTCTTTGATCACATTTAGAAGAAACAAATTTGTCCAAAACTTGTTTTATTTTATTATTATTAATTAATTTAATACCGGATACAAACGAAAGTAAGAACAAACTCTCCCAGAATAATTCAAATATAGTGAAAGGGGAAAGGAAACCAACGACTTTTCTGACTTTGACAGAAATATATGTAAATTTATTTTATGAGTTAAGATAACCCTATCTACCGTGAACATATTTTATGATTTAAAATATCAGTATGGAGTTTTTATTCATTTTAGGACTCTTAGCTATCCCTGTTCACCGGATATTTATTTTTTGACTTAACACAACCCCATCCACCGTATAATTATTCTATAACATAACATATCCCTATTCACCATATATTTCTTTCATGACTCAATTCCTATCCACCGTCTCCATGGAGTAATGGAAAGTTAACAGAACTTGCCACTCACTTTGGTCTCGTAGATGACTTGATCAGGCAGCGGCTGAGTGATGAACTCGTACTGCACGACTGTAGTGGGGTAGTACAGCGTCTCAGTCACGTACTTGTACAGAGTGTACGGCACCAGCTGTGATGTAAACACCAATTTTAGCAATCGTACAGACAAGACACAAATTTGATAGTTTTAAAATAATATGTATTTTTACTTAATCAGTCAGATGAATAACCATGAAATTACACTGTTTCACAAACACGCTCAATTAGTATACAGCGCGGTGAATGACTAAAAAAACATATAAACGGATATGCAGATTTGTACTACTGAGTTCCACCTATTTAGGCTTTAAAAATACACAAAATTCTGCATGCAAAATTGGACCTAAAGAGTAAATTCACAATAAATGTTGTGTTCCTAAAATAACAATAACAAATATACATATATATATTTTTTTAAGCAAACCTGGTCGTAACTAAAATAACATTAGAAATTATAATTTTTTAAGCAAACCTGGTCGTATGTGTTCCAGTGTGTGTGATGCTCCATGGCAGTTTTGGTGAGGGTTGTGTAAAAGATTTTGTCGTAGCATTTCTTTGGGCAGGTATTCTTTGGCACTGGAGGAGGTCCGTACGAAGGGACTGGAGGCGCTCCATAAGAAGGCGCTGGTGGAGCGCCATAGCTTGGAGCAGGAGGACC
Source organism: Hyalella azteca (assembly GCF_000764305.2). Classification (NCBI taxonomy): domain Eukaryota; kingdom Metazoa; phylum Arthropoda; class Malacostraca; order Amphipoda; family Hyalellidae; genus Hyalella; species Hyalella azteca. The sequence goes on along the minus strand of NW_025944135.1, from coordinate 204,015 downwards.
GTATGTTGGAGGGGGGCCGTAGTCGGGGTCTGCATCTGCTTTAGCTTCTGCTTTGGCTTCTGGTTTTGGTTCAGGATTTGGCTCAGCTTTTGGTTCAGGTTTGGGCTCAGCTTTAGGTTCGGGGTTGGCTTCTGCCTTGGCTTCAGCTTTGGCTTCAGCGTGAACAGCAGCCAACACCAACAGCAGGATAAGCACTCGACGCATCTGCCGAGATAAAAACAATTATTCACTAATTATTCCACTAGAACAATATTTCTTGCTGCTCTCTCTCCCCAATATTTCAGTACAGCTTATCATTCGAGAAACTTCGGATTCAGATCAATTCTTTCAATTATTTTAATATCTCATAAAAAGTTCTCATAACATTTGGTACGTATATAGGCGCGTTGCGGGCTAACTTTTGTTATCCCGCACAACTATAACAAGCGTGTTCAATGCAAATTATTTTATCTCAATTTGTTATGAACTTTAATTCCGCTAAGTTATTTATAGTCGTAAAAACCGATAAAACAGCTTAGAGTAAACAACTTGTGTAATACATTAGTGAAATTGATTTATCGAACTAACGGGGCTTTTGAAATAATAGAGATTGAGTAGGTTCCCACTGTAATAAATTTGATTACCCAAAGGTTGAACAAAAATTAATTTCGGGCTCAGACTTATCCAACAAAACGGTTGATTCACAATATTGAATAATTGAACTTTTCAGTCCAGGAACAATTCTCCGAATAAAATTATAAAAAACTCGTTTCCCAATGAAAAAGTCATTTAATCTATTATACTTAAATATATCTGCAAGACTCTTTTATGAGAACTATTGCCTATGCATCACTAAAACACGTTTTAAATACTTTCTTAGAAAAACTGGCAGCCCGCGGCGAATAGAGGCGCATTGGGTGCACCCCTCCCTGGCCTCGATCGCTCGTTCCAGAGATCCGTAGGAGCGACGTTGCTATAGCGTCCCGCCAGCGCTCTAGTAACGCCTTAAATTATGCAGCGCAGTGAGCGTTGCCGCTCAGTTTTATGTCGCGTCATCGTCAGGCGCGGCGCCGCATAAACAGAGTCGCTCTTCTTTGCTGGCCTGGGTCTCACAAGCACGCAAACCCGAAAAGCAGAGTAAATATAGTAGAGAATAGTATAGTTTAGTGTTTTGTGACATTAGGTCAAGTGCAGCGGGAAGTAAAAGGAATCGTTGAATTTTGACGAATAATAATATTGAATATTAAATAATAATAATATTGAATATTCGACGATTATTTATGAAAAATCTCCATTCCCGACTTCAAGTCCGTAAATACTTAAGTTACTTTGGTGGTATTTTTTATATCCTCGTAATATGTCTAGTCATTTACGTCCTACAATTCGGAGCGATTAAATAAATTGGCTATAAATGCAATAACCCATTTTTGCGAAATACAAATGATGGACCAACGCAAAAGAAATCAAATCAAGAGATGAATAAATATAGTCTCGGACGTTACTTTTTAATTCGAATAATTTGCCAAAAGGTGATTTTGAAAGATTTCAAATTTAAAATGTGTAGTGTACACATTTTAATAGACGCTTCTTATGATGAACGATTTTTAAGGTATGAACTACAACAGAACTAGAAACTTTAATTTTATGAACTAGAGGTCCATGTTTGAAAATTAAAGTACAGTGTAAGTACATTTATTGAAAATATTTACAAGCGTATAGTTATATTTTATTATCCATTCTAGTCCATGCCCCGACAGGTACTAACGTAATATTTAAATAAATCTTATGGCAACTATTTTAATGCAGGCAACGCTCCGCCAGTAAGGTTGCTATGGTCGGTCACATGACAGTCGTGAGCCGTCATGGTCCAAATATTCTGTCAATGCTCCAGTCATTCCTCGTGCTTCAGAATTGAGGTTGAAGTTATAAATCTCTGTAGAGAGCGTAATGGTTTGATGTATATGGTGTTCTGATCGTTGAAATGATGATGGTCTTACAGAATATTACAGATATTTTATGGGCTTATAATTTTATTGTATATATGAACACAGTTTAACTGATGAAATTTGATACTATAGAGCTATACTGATAAATTAATAATTAATCAGCTACCAGAAATTTAGGAGTAATTTATCACACGATACCATGAGGAAATTCGGGTAGTGAATTATACGAAGACGGGGCAGGGTTGACCAGTGGTGACAGTTCAGAGTACCATGGATCGGAGCAGAGAGGTGCGGGTACGATCCCAGGCTCTATGCCACAGTTCTGGTCAGTCAGGAATAGGTTCCTTCCACGTAAAGAATTGAACAGATGTTTCTAAGATGGGAATGTAATCAATTCAGTAATTGGTGGGGATGCAGGGCGGTTAAAAGTAAAATTTGAGCAGTGAGTTGCGTGTTCGAGAACACAATAAGCTGCGAATATTCTTGGAGGTTAAGAAACGGCGACAGGCCTACGGCCTAAATATGTACGCTGAAACCGCTACTGTTGTTATTAATTTATTTTTTAAATGGGTAATTCGAATTAAGCAGGTTTCCGAAATATAGAAAGATATGTGGGTTTAGGTAGTAGAGATCGAGTACGGTATTTATTGAAGCGTAGTTTCAAACCATATCGCTTGTTTACCAAAAATGTATTAATTTCATGGATATAAAAATTAATTCTTCTTATTTTTAATAATTTCACTTATTTTGAAAACTTGTCGCCAAATTAAAACTCCACTTATGGAAAAAATTAATAACTTGGAATGTCACTGAAGCTCTGTAATTTATAAGTTTCAACGCAATGTTTCAAATTCAGACTAAAACTTGAGGTCATGTCTGAAGTAAATTGTAACACAGAAACTCTAAGTGAACTCTTGGCTCGCTTTAGAAACTTGGCCACAGCGTTGGCCGCTTTCGCTCTCATCGCGCCACTTTCTGATCGAATAAAAAACCTGCTAATATTATAAGGCCGCTCGGTGGCTGGGCCAAAGCACCGAGAAAGTCTGAGTGTTATGTACAAGTTACAACCCGACTCAGGTTTCTGTTCATTTTATGAAAGAAAATCTTAGCACGTAGACGGCAAATCAAAGCCTTTAGTAGAATTCCGTCTTACACGACCGTGACCTCCGCGACACAAGTCGTTATTGTTTCGTCTCATCCTGAGAAGCAGTGACATTCAGAGATAATTTTTCTCTTAGACAATATATTATACCCTGTACACGTTCATTTTACTCCACAGTCAACTTTTCCTTATTAATAATTTTTAAAAATCTTCCATGGAAGCGTTTAAGAACTTCTGAAGAACATAATAAAATCGATTATAGAACAGAAAAACGATCGCAAAAAGATCAAATAGTTTTCATAATACCTAATTATTTTCGCTTCAGTTCATTTTTGTGTGTCTTGAACTTTCACCTTTTTCATGGATATTCAAGGTTAAACCGCCGAATAAATGAGCCAATGACGTAATTGGTTGCGATATTGGCTATAAAATATTTGATACCGTAAGTGTTGTATTGTGTGGCCTCAAAAAAAAAATAAGACCATAACCAAATGTACCTTCGTTTTCCTTGACCAACATACAAATATCCTGGAAAAGAGCAGTTGTTAATTACTCAGAAACAAACGTTGAAACCATTCAATGTGGTACCAGAATATCTCCATTGGCTGTAACTGCCCCCAGGCTTCCAGCTGTGGACCAATCCACACGTTTCCGGAACTCCAAGAGAAACTCTGCTCGCTCCGCTGCTCCGGCTCACCGGCCACCGAACCGCGCGGAACGCGGCCGGCATCACATTTAAGAACTTTTACGCATGTACTTTGCAAGCAAATGATGTTGAAACAACGTTAATCGCGAGTTGATGCCGTTGAAACAACTTTTAATCAAAGTTATCTTTACGTCAGATGTCGGGTGGGCAGTGAAACCTCGAACACAGAATTCATTTTTTTTCACGACTTGGTACATGGAGCTTGAGATTTATTATTTAATTACAATTTTGAACGAATTATGTCTGTTTTCATGTAAATGAGTGTAGGCAAAGAATCCATTTTATATTTGATTGCAGCCAACGAAATTTCACCCCAAATCACCTGACTTGCTTCAGAAATGAGCAAAACTCTAATATCGTATCAACGAGGCTTGCCTGTTGAGATCCTCAACTTGGATTTATTCCTTGCCACTGATCAATATTTCTTATTGCATTGAGTTGTACTAGAATTTTCCGTGCTTCTCAAGAAATTCATAGACATATCGTGGTCGCAAGAAGCGTTCGCTTGATCGACAACGAGACTGGAGCTGAGCAAAGTGTGTGAATCTACTAGCTCACTTCTTAGCAGGTACCAGCTACATGGGACACTAGTGGCAGGTACAGTGGTGCAGTCAGGGCAGCTACATATATGCAACGGTGCTGCGGCTACCGCTCGTTGAGTTCCAACTGCTCCATGAATCATTTTCACCCTCACCATTAGGATCATCTTCCATGAAAGATGCATCAAAATTTCTTATTCTAATGCCAGTAAATTCATTGTAGTTGACGATCAATTCCATACTATAATTGATCATCATGTCAGAGGTAAATAATGAACAAATCCATGTTGATTAATTCATAATTTCCGGCTGAAAATTTTTAATGCCAAACAGTGCTACGCAACCAATAAATTTTTATTAATAGATTCCTTTTTCATATTCGTGATGATCTGGGGAGGAACCAGGGGCCTGATGAAAACAGGGAAATTAAGGAATCTTCGACCGCCTGCCGCTCAAGAAACTTGAAGGTTTTATAGATTCCAACAACAGGATTATTCGTTCTTTCTTTCAATATTTTCTGGATATTAATTCTCGATAAAGCATCAATTATTAACAGATGTGAAAAAAAAATTAATATAAAAAACTCGACTGCCAACATCTGATTTTTGAAAAGCAATTTATTTTCGAATAAATTAATTTAAAGAAGATACTTCTGCGTGCACTGAGATTCTATTGCCTGGCACTTGCTAACGGGAACCAGTTACAAATATCACAGAGATAAGTTTAGGAGAACGTAAGAGTGAATTAATTATAACATCTTTCATAATCTTTGACGTTTCGCCTGGTCGTGGCTAGGTCGGCCTAAAACGAAAGTTTGTTGCAAGGATATTTGAACACAAAGCACGTAGGGTACAGCTTTCTGCTGCTGAATCTATTTTGAAGTATTTGCTAAAATATACACTGTAATTGCGTCTGCTCTATAGAAGAGGTAATAATTGAACATGATTAGTAAAATTGGCTTCTTTTGGCGCCAACATTCACTAAATAGATGAATGAAAGTGATATTTATGAGCTAAAATCATGATAACACATGTACATTTTGAATCGTACATATTGAAATGACTCATCGTTTTTCTCTATTCGGCAAATTGGGCTTTTCATTGAACAGTATTTCAATAAGAAATACTCTCTTGCCTTCAATGAAACCTTCATTTTGAATACACTAAATTGTACTTACGCAATACGTATTTTAATGACGACGTACATTTCATAATTTTGTTATTATATTACCAGCCGTGATGAATTTCATTACTTACAGATCTATAGTCAGTTTTTTATTAGCCATTCCAACCGACCGCAAAAATCTATCGAAAATAATAAAGTTGGCAAGCACAGGTTCAAAAGATTAAATCTGCCCAAATGCACACAATTTTTCTGGCGTCCGATAAATGAATGAGACATTTTCCAAATAGGTATTCACTTTTTGACTTTGGATCAACCTTCCCTCTTTCAGGCTCAGTAAAAGGGCTTATCAGTGTAACGTGCATTAAGTATGTCACTATTTCTACAATCTGACCCCCATTTAATATCTGACACAGTAGCAGTCCGTCGCTTCCGATGAGTTTTTAAATTGAGATTCTAAATGTTCTCTAAATGCGGCATAGCCTGGCAAGGATAATTTTTCAATCTATTAATTCGATAGCAAGCGATTTTAGGATACCCACACTGAAGCGCTTATGTGAAGCCTGATCTGCTGGTAGCAGAATATACCCTGGCGGCGTCATATATAAGGCCCGGCCTTCCATTGTTCGACGGCCTTCATGCCAGCTTTAATGCCTTCTCTTCTTCTTAATACAGCCTTAATGATGCTGCTCTCTTTGTTGCCTTCTCTCCTTCTTGGTAAGGCGTTCATGTTTGCTTTGATGCATTCTTTCCTTCTTGGTCATCTGCATTGCTAATATAATGAGCTCTACGTAATTGGGTCCTGTTGCTTTCAATTGGTGAAGCTCGCTTTTTCCATAGATGGTGTTGCTCTAGTCAGGTTCAGAGTAGATGCAGAGCAATTGGTGATAAAAATCTTACAGAACAAAAGAAAAGGGATACTAAAGAATAAGGAACACTGTCTATAGCCAAGTCATTGCTCGTCTATGATGAATTCACTGCATCCGATCATCTGTCGACTATGCAATAGATTGTGAACAATTTTCCACAAAAAATTGTGCTAGTTTTATATTTCATGACATGATTGAAGAGTTTGATACAGATAGTGAAAATCAATGTGAGTCGTAGAAAATTAGTTGCATGTATTGAATAGTTTTAGTTGTAGAGTACGGAAATATTTCATCGAAACTAAATATTCAATTAACTGATAACAATATAACAAACGAATAGGGCCATGGAAAATTAAGATAAATATCTTAAGAACAGTGAAAACATTCAATTAATTTCATTAATTCTACAAGTGAAGCACTTCAGCAGAAATGCATAAGTAATATACTTAAAAATTGCAAAAGCAAAGTCTGCTTGCACCGTTCAAGCGCATTAAGTCTAGGGCGTCGCAACAGTTTACGCACATGACGCTTTTCCGAACGCCTTGCATGCGCATGATGCGCTTGCATCAGCGTTTGAGGCGCGTGTATAAAAAGCGTTGAGCCCGCAACCCGAAGCAGTGCGCCCAGCTCCGCGCGAAGCTTATGCTTTCATTTTGACTGTTTCAAGGAGGGCGACACTCGACCGTGCAGCTTACAACTTGGGGTTTGGGGCAAGAGAATTGCCGAGTAAAATGCCGGTAAAAATCAGTGTTGCATAGAACGAAAAATGGTGGAGGTTTGTCACAAATATTATTTGGGTCGGAATGATGACATTAACTGCTAGCGTGATTTTGTTGAAATCTGGAAATAAAATTAGTATATTTGTTTCACATGATTGTCATGTTTAGTAATAATACATTTTTCCATACGAGTCAATCGTACTTTTTTATGCAATATACACCGGAGTTCACTGGGTACGTGAGCCAACGAACCATGAACGAACTCCTATAAACAAAAGCTCGGAAGTGAAAGCAAGACCGCTCATTATATATAACCTCCCACGATCTAAGGCGTTAATTTTTAATTGCTCGTTAAGTCGTGGACACCAGATTTTAAATCACGCACTGCTGTAGAAGCGACCGTAACTAGTTCGTGCTCCTAGGTTTACCATGCGTGGACATGAAACTTCTAAACCTGATATTTTTTGCGGACGGTAGATCAGCACCTACATTAATTAGGGGCCATACTTTCAAAACTCGCTAAGTGAACGTAAGTACTTACGCTCTATTTTCTTGTCTATGATTGGTGGATTTGGCTTGAAAGGCCGTCAATGATTGGCTGACGAACTTACGATCTCTTAACTTTTTTTGAAAGTATGGGTCCTGGCTAACTGACAAAATAAGATATTTATACATAACCTTTATAACAATAATCTAAACGAAATTTGCTTGTATCCAAACTTTATAGTCACCTAAATACGTTAACGAGTGACAAAACTAAAAAAATTATTGAATATTTTACAATTGCATGCCCATGCAATACAGTGTTATTAATTAATCACTTGTTATCAATCACTGCTATTGTTATGTGTGAAAAGCCAAGACCTGAAAGTCGTCGAACTATTTCAAAGAAATACTTGAAAATTTTTCTCAGTCTAAGCGTCAAATATTAGGTTTGAGTTCAAATTGAGACGTCGTGTGGTACTGCCAATGCATGAAGAATTTATTATATGAGGAGAGAAAGTCTGATTCTGGCCATTGCATCATCTATTAGAAGACAAAGGAAAGGAGCCCTCACCAAACCCAATAAATAAAAAAACACTCATTTACATTCAAAAACATGCAGGTTCAATTATGACCCATGAAATAACGATCGTATTCATATTACAGTTACAGATTTATATGTATCTGTATTTTGGAAAAACATTAGATCCTTGCTGATCCTATGTATATATAAATATATATATATAGCAAGATTGAAGACCGAGCGCAGCACAGAGCGGTGACGTAGTTATATACGAGACGATGCAGTTGCAGGCGCCGCGTTTTGCGTATAGAGAAGGTAAGCTGCTCCCGGGTTTTAGGTCGACATCCTGTTGGCAGGGATCCTGACCGAGCGAAAGTCTTCGAGAGCTACACTGACCTGACGCACGCGCCTCTTGTCTTTAGTTTATTTGGTGCTTAAAAGCTAGTAGCGCTCGACACATGAATTTGAACAAACGTCGCACAGCGGTTAAACTGTGGCGAAGAAAAAATCAACCTGAAAACCGTGCGTAAGGTTATGAAAATAAAATTTTACATTTTTCTCTAGTAAAACTGAGAAAAAAATGGAGCAAAAAATCATTACAAATTTCAAGATTCTCTGCTGGAGCGATTGCGCGACCAAAGCTGTTTTAAAAATACAAATCTGGAAGGTATTTTCAGCGGTTAAAATTGGCAGTATAGAGGAGGAAAAGCTACTGAGATGACGAAAATGAAAACGATGAAAAACGATAATCTTTTATATTAAGAACTGATTTTGCTCGCATTACGATTTTAATTCTAATTTACTTTGGTAATTATTGACATGCATACCCATATCTCAGGACGAAGGATCGAATAGCACGTCAATTAGCATAGCGTCACCTCGCCAGGACGGTGGATGATTGTGCCGCTCCAGCGCATTAAGTGAAATTGCGACGCCCGACACTGAACCTTATCTCACTCTGTCCGGAGTTTATGGTACGTGCATGACTGCACATCGATGTGCGACAGCGATATCGTATTACTTTTAAACAGATTTAACTTTCACGTCGATTCGACAAGAACGCAATATTAGTTTATTTATTCATCCCACGCATTTTCAGGTGTATATATGTAGTATCCATGAATACCATAACAAAACTAAGCGAGAAAATATTAACTGTTTTTTTCAAATGTTTTGAATTCATAAACACAAAATAATGCATTATTATATTTATATTATTTTACTATTCGGCAACCCCATTTATAGAATGAAGCCTTTGTATATTTATATATTGCTTCATGCGATATAGATTGACACAATAATCTATTATCTTTATGCATGTGCAGAATATCAAATATATTAACATTCATTGGTGAAATTTTCTGCCAAATTTTAGAAAAGGAGCGTTAAACGCATATGAAATGAGTTTAAACGGCGGAAAATCTTTAAGGTAGTCAATGCTCGCCGACATGAAGTTTGTTCATGAAGCGAAGCATGTACATCTTGCACAGCATGTACAGCATGTACAGTATGTACAGCATGTACAGCGTATACAGCATGTACAGCATGTACCGCATGTACAGCATGTACAGCATGTACAGCATGTACAGCATGTACAGCATGTACAGCGTGTACAGCATGTACAGCATGCATGTACCGCATGCACAGCATGTACAGCATGTACAGCATGTACAGCATGTACAGCGTGTACAGCATGTACAGCGTGTACAGCATGTACAGCATGTACAGCGTGTACAGCATGTACAGCATGTACAGAATGTACAGCATGTACAGCGTGTACAGCATGTACAGCATGTACAGCGTGTACAGCATGTACAGCATGTACAGAATGTACAGCGTGTACAGCATGTACAGCATGTACAGCATGTACAGCATGTACAGCATGTACAGAATGTACAGCGTGTACAGCATGTACAGCTCGTTCTTGCCGTATTTTGCAAGTCACTGCCTTGCCTACCGTAGCCGTGCTAACAGAAATGCAAGCAGCATATAACCCAACAAATTGGCAAACATTTTCTTGTCACTATTGCGTTCACTAAATGTTCTGACTTCTGCCGATTTTAATTTCATCTTATTTTCTCCGTTCATCTTGTAATTAAAGCTTTCCTAACTGAAGCTGAGATTTCCTTGTATTCGTTTACGCTGAATAATGAATGCTACTTTCTTTTCTTTTCATAACAATCTTTTGCAATTTTCTCTGAAAAAATGCACTTCAAACGTTTCTTCTACTCGGAATTCGGCAAACTTTCTAAGAAAATTGCGAAGTCAAAACAGACACCACTATTTCTGCATCCTATGCCCCTTTGAGTCTCCTAAAGAGTGACTGTTCAGTCTTCATCATCTGCTCCCGACTGATGGCGGTTATTGAGAGTCTTGATGAGTGGCTTTGCAGCTGCCATTCCTCCGATGACTGCCATTCTCGAGCGTTCCAAGCCTTGAATAACGCGCTCAACCTTCCGGTAATTGCAACTCGACACCTGCAGAAAGATCGTTGGAAAGTGCACATAGAGGCATTGCACAGCGATGTGTTCAACTACGGAGTACAGGGTGCGTCAGGTATTTACAATAATAGGCGAGCCCGTGCATTCTTAGTGTTCAATAAAGAAAACGATATTTTTTAATGATATTTGCTAACATGACAATGCATAATGCTAACACTCTTAACATAATTGTGCTACAGTCTTAGTCAATAACCAGATAAGCTTTAACAATACAAATGTCCCATTGTGATATTAGAGACACGTTAATGCAAATTTCTAATTGCAGAATGAAAGATCCCGCAATACAAATATTTTATTGCGGAATAAGAGACACAACTGAAGCTAACAAACCCTCCAGAAAATGCCTCAAAGATTCCCTGAAAGTTTTGAGATGTTTTCAAGATTACAAGGGTCACTGAGTACAGCGCTACGCAAACAATCTCTTAGCAGAGTTTAAACAAACAAGCCTCTGAAGGTGCACTAAAATCTAGGTGTGTAGCTTTCAGGTTCTTTTTGTACAGCTTGTACAGCATGTGGTAAACATGCTGTACAAGCTGTATACTCATCTATAAATACTCATCATTAAGAACTGTTTTAATAGAAAAGGTTGTAGGTGGAGTCCCAATCTTAAATTGCAGGTGCCAACTGCACAGTTAACAGGCAGACTGTAATAAAATAAATCAAACAAAGTCCGGTATAACGTTACGAGGCAGATTTTTAAGTTTGCATGCGTAAATAATATTCAGGAACAACAATAAATATAATTGAAAATTTCATTTTCCGCAAGAAGTAATGAAATAGAGTGCAATTTCTTGGAGTCATGCCAAAGACAGGCAATAATGTAAAGTTTTACCGAAAGAATTTTTCCGTAAATCTTTGTTATTGTTCTTCGTCTGTCGCTGTGCACGTGAGATAACTTGCATGCGTACAAGATAAGCAAGCATTCGTGTTGAAGCAAGTGCCATAAAAGGGAAAGCATCGCTTAAAAAACTAAAAAACCTTGTCGAGATTCTTGCGTCTTCCATAAAGAGATAAGTTAGTCAAAGTAAAAGTAAGAGACGATGTACAAGGACCTGGATGCAAGTAGAATTTGTCTTGGGTTTAAAAAAACAAATTTCGCGAAAATCTGTTCGGCAGAAAATTGTTTTTCATACGTACGTTTCTAATTTTTGGATCCACCAACACCTCACAAAAAATGGCGCAATGAAAATCAAAAACGTGTTTATTAGCAGATTAAGAATCACTTTATCTACGCTCTCTGCCAGTCTGATTTCACGGAAATTCATGTGAGTTGGTCTATTTAGCTCCGAAATAACTTTAATAAGCCATAATTTTATCGATCGGTCTGTGAAGTGTACGAAAAGGTAAAAATTTTCACGCTCTTAATTGACAGTTTTGAAATCAATATACTCTTATTCAGAGTATTCCTAGGAATAAGTACAGAGACATAATCACTTCTGATTCGCATTGGAATCATACGCGCAGCAGTTGAATACGAATTCACTAATTTCACCCCCGCTATTTAGAGTGAGAGTTTGAAATATTAAATCTTTGCAGCTTTTACATGTAAAACATGCTTGAACCTTGCAGGAGATTGATGTATAATGTGTATACCATGCACGAGAGCTCGGAAAATAACAGCTTCTGCACGAGCGCCAAGTGAAGAATTTGGCCGTACGAGAAACAGCTAAACCAATTTATCGCCAATTCTTCTTCTCGAATTACGAAATCTATGCAATAGCCATTCGCTAATTTTCTCTGTGCGCACGACGAAACAATGTATAAGTAGAATTGCCTGTTGTCCGCGCGAATATTAGAAAGATCGGCATGTCGTGAGCATCTTTAGATCGGAGCTGGGGCCGGGATAAAGGCAAGATCTTTCTTTCTTTCTTATTTATACTTATAGGAGCATAAACGCAAGATCGTGTCTGCGGATTCTCAGATAATTTCCAGGACGCGTCGCGTCTGATCCGTCCGCTGGATGGATTTTCCAGACACGAATATTTAGGATCTTGTCAAAAAGATTCTACTGCATAACTAGGGAGAAATTTTTGTTCTTTGCGTGGAATGAGAAAACTGGAAAGCCGTCTGTTGTTTTCTGGGTACATTATATGCCATAGTTATACTGAAATAATATTTAGTTGTTCTTCGTATTACAGAAGTGGCCGAGTGCAGTTACACATATATTTTATTCTGATACAACCGAGTTATAAACGGGAGCTGTAATTGTCATCAATGAGATATTTTGCCGATGAGATATGTGCTGTTATTTAAATCTCAGTAGTATTTTTCCGGTAGATTTTACCTGAACGTAAAATTTTTCTTAATTATCTGACCTAGAGGTATTTCTGAAATTAGAAAATGATCGACCGTGGAAACTTTTTTGCAAATTTAGTCGTCACTACTATTTTCAGGAATACCCAACCATTTGCTTAATATCCAACGCAATTAACTAAGTTTTGATCTAATTTCCGGGTTACTTGAGAGCCAAATGCAATGTAATAATTTCTTTTGTTCTGGCTTTCCATTGTCTTTCCTCTAATCGCGAACATACATTTTTATTCTTCCAATTTCCTTAATTATTGGCCACTATAATTTACAGCAATAATGAAATCTTGATAAGATAGACTCCCTCCAATGCTGTTCGACGACTCGTCGAGTTGTGAATGTGAGTTCAGCGCTTGCCTCATAGGAAGAAAGTTTTCTTGTCATTTTGGCTTGCAAAATTTTGAGAAAAACACATGAAAGATGAAAAACTCATCCCGTAACCTAAAGTGCAAAATTAGTGGAGTTCACGTGAATGACAAGAAAGTTATCAGGCATTTTCAGCGCATTTTCTCATTTATGGAAAAAATGCACTATTGTGCTCGCCATGTCCGTCTGTCTGTCTGTCTGTCCGTCCGTCTGTCCGTCCGTCCGTGACCTCAAGTTTTCGTCGACGAGAAAATGCGCTCTCTGTCACTCACTAGCTGCAGTGAGTACTGAGTTATATTTTTTTAAGTGAGTCCGAGTAATAGTACTGCTAACAAAACTAGTAACAGTAACTAAACTAAAAAAAGGTAACAGTAAAAATCAGTTAATTACATAGCATTCTTGGTTCTGACACACGTGACGGTAATTAATAAGTGGCGTGAGAGACGCTGATAACATAAAGCATTTGCGTGACTTGGTAGTCTAGCTCCGCGTGGCCCTTAAAATAACTTTCGCTGCAAATTGCTCATAGCACATCTTTCTCCTCTTAACTACCTACTTCTCCTCCTTCTTTATCTTGAATTAGGACTGCCGTTCGCTGAACATCTCTTCCCAAGATAGTTAGTTATTGGCCAAGACAGCACTCAAGGTCGCTCCAAATTTTCAATCATATAGTCGCACAAGAAGGACATCTTCGGATACATTTATTATTACTATGGGATACTGCTTCACTCAGAATTCCTGTACTATAATCAAGAAATCAAATTCAAGGCAACCCTGTCATCGGGGAAATAAACTTTTTACGAATCATTTTCGTAATGTTCACTGCTGCGGTGCTGCGAAGCATTACTTCTGGTATGTTAGTGCACTATATATACAGATTAAGTCTCGTTAGAGGTTTACTTGACCTATCGTCGCTGTAACGAGAATTTAACTCCTGTAGGAACGTATAAGCAAGGAGTCTTCTTTGTTTCTCAACTGAAGCAATGGTTTTTGCGGGGGTTGCAATATTCCGACGTGTAGACGTGCTGAGCATGAATCTCTGGCGCTCTTAGCAACCGGTTCCTCGTTCCGACCGAGAAAATATATCATAAGAGGCCGACGTCAGTTGACCTTTTGTGATGCGGAAAATGGAAGGTGAACTGTAGCGCTCTGGAATCACAATGGGCTTCGTGTCGGCAAGCATGTCTCGCCACTCGGTGTGATGACGTCGCTGGACAGGCCCAGTCAAACATAATAGTTGCCCTGAAGTGACCTCGGTCCATTCAAAACGAAAGTGAAATGAGAACCAGCATGTCCCTAATATCCTTGAGTAGCCTTACAGGTTAATCGCAGCAAAAAAACTGGACATGGAAGCTCTATTCTCATTGGCTATAAGGCAGAAAATGAGATCATGCAAAGGGCTTAATAACACTTGAACCTCAACTTAATTGGGCCTTTGCATTGAAATGATGTAAATGAGATAATACCGAATTTGTAATCGTTGATTGCACGTCATTCATTTGTTAAATTACATAACACTGTTTTAGGAGTGCATGCCAGTTTTACAAATACAATATTAACACAATACTCTAAAATTACATGGCAGCTTCGCTTAAAAAATTACATTTACATTAAAAACATTCCAGGGAATTAATTCATGTTTGAAACATGGAATACGCTATCCTGAATTGGGCTCAATTGTATTAGAAATCATGACTTTATAACTTCATTGGTTCCATAAGCTTGCTCACAGTAAGTCCCATATTAAGCAAGTATTTGAGAGCAAATAAAATGCAAAATAAATTTCATGTATCTTTGCTGAAAAAATTTTCAATGTACTGTCATTAGTGCTCTCAAATAAGAAATGGTGAACTACTAGGCGTTAAATTTGCGTTTAACTTGCTCAACACTGTAAATCTTGGGAACATAATGTTCATAATCTTGGGAACATGATGTAAATCTTGGTAACATAAATCTTGGAAACATAATGCAATGCTACAGATTCAAATCTAATTTAGTAATAGAAAGATTCTTTCCACATAGAGCGCATTTCAAGGAACCAACGGCACACACACACAATTTTAGAAATTCTTAATGACGCGTAAATTAGGCGGGCATAACTGGCACGAAGCCAGAATGGCCCAGAGGCCAGACCGCGTCTCGGCCTTTCACCTCTCATGAGACGAACTGAGGTGAGACAGAAGGTCTCATGAAACGAGACCCGAGCTTTCTGTTCCGGTTAAATATTTAACTCTAAAATAGCTTTATACTATCTAACAAATCAAAAGAATTAACACGTGTGTTTCAAAATTTGTAGTGTTATTCTCTGTAAATCACATGCACTTCATGCGATAGTTTTGATGCAATAAGAAAAATGAAATACGGAAATGCTTTGTGAAGTTTATTTTAAGTTCACACGTAATACGTTTCTTATTTTAAACTTAAGGAGAAAATAATAAGTTGTGTCTCAAAAAAATGTCCAAACGGATTAGTAGAAAGCATTTCCGATCATGAGCGAAGCAAAACTGAGCAGTGAAAAGAGTACATTTTCAACAAACATAATTTCAGCCTTTTAATTTATTTGCTACAAGATTGCTATGAAATAATAGAAAACAACGAACCTAATTTAAAGTCTTAATTGATTTGACCTAATCACTTTGATGTAAAACTCCATGTCAGTGTCCTTGTCAAAAAAACATACTTTCCTTCAATAATAAATGTTACTTTCATTAGATTCAAATTGTGCGTTTCATGCAGGGCATCATTTGCGGGAAAATTGTGCAATAGAAAGTTCGACTGCCACATTAGAGTCGAACTCTCGAACTCTGCATCGTTATTTGCGTCGTGCAGGCCGTGTGACATCGTATGGTTGTTCATGTGTGTATAATGAGAGACACGTATCGCTGGAATCCAGTCATTAGATGTTATTAGGAATATTTATTTCGACTTTTTCATTTTCTTCTGTGTTCTACGCCGTATTTTTGTATTAAATTTCACTTTACGTCCACTGAAGTATTTACCTCAAAATTTTTTTATTAAATAAAATATAAAACTAGATTTAAAAGTATCGTTTAATCTCATATATGTAAAGGAAAAAAATCAATCAAAAATTCACAATAACTTCAGCAAATAATAACTAATGAATGAATAGAATCCAACTGAGTAGGATTCTAATTCTATATTCTGAGTAGGATCTCTGACTAATTACATCAGATCAAATCGTGACATCCTTCCAACTCCAGGATAATTCAGATACATCACGCACTGTTCTCTGTATAGTGTTTGCTTTTGGACGTGGACTAATATCAGCAGACCATGTACGAAAAACGCACATGTTTGCTTATCGTACTGCTGAGACCAGAGGGTTAGCGACACCTCGTGTGGCAGGGATAAAGGATTTAGATTTTTGTTTGGTTGTAACGTTCCTGGAATCCACCGAAATATATTTATGTAAATAAAAAGCTACGGAACATAGCGGCGAGAAACATCACGGCAGCTATTACCGCCTCACTGCAATTCACGAGAAAAAAGGATATTCTATTTAGAAATAAAATGATATGGTTTGATCTACCTTCGCTTGCCCTAAGTTTTTCTGTACTATAGGCTGATGCGTCTGGCATGACTTCTGGTATACCTAAACTTTCACCGACGTTAATGTCGTATTTTTACAATTATCAAGTAAATTCACGCGTTGTAAGAAAGGTGAAAAGAAAAATAATGCGTAGTCAATAAGATTCTAACCCATCTAGAAGACCAAACGATATAAAGCTTTAGACGTTTATCACACGTATTCTTAGATATAATAAAACTACTCCTTAGCGCGCTCAATGAACAGGTCATTTTTAATAGGTTTTTTGGGCAATGATCATAAGGGTTTATTATTATTAAGATAACAATCATAGCAATAGGACAGAAAATCGGGGAAATAAAACCGTTGATACAAAAGAAAACTATCAGCATAAAAGATTTTTTTGACTTGCGGATACAATGATACATTTATCCATTACAATCATTTAATATGAATAGTGCACTCTTTGAATATCCTCTATTGTTGCTCACATAATGGCTTACTCCTGTAAAGAATTTAATGTTAGTTTATTTGAAGTGTTGATGGAACGCTGATATCATACGTAATGTTTTGTTCAACTTGCTATGAGGTTTCAAGCATATCACCGCAATGTTTCTCAGATAAAAAAATAATTGCTTAAACAGTGAGGTATTAAAAATGTGCGATATAAAATGTTTGTCAGAGGAATCAAAAAAGAGATGCGTTAACCGGTGCTGGCAAATATTGGAGAATGTTTGTCGCCTGGAGTGAATTTATTATAATAAACGGAAGACGATTTATTCAACTTTTGAGCTGATAAACGATGAGCGGGAATGACACTGGGAATTTTTGGAGGAAATTTATCCAGTAGATAAATTCTGCATAAATGTTATCCAGTAGATAAATTCTTAGGCTGATTCGAACAACAGAGCATGAAGTATTTCCATAATTAAGCAGAAACACGTGAAAAAAATCATGTACATTAACGTCACGAACAGCAGCGCTGCAGCATTACTAATTCTAATGGGAGAGAAATTGAACTCCCAAATCCTGAAAATTGGGCTGTTTTTTTTAAATTTTTAGTCAATTTCATGACTTAACAATAAATTCTATTTTTAGCTGAAATTTTTTCTATTTGGGATTTTCTAGCTGCAATGAGGTTTCGTACCGCTGCGTCAGACATGCTTTATTGTTCGGTTCCTCTTGTACCATTTTCTTACCACATACTGGAAAATTATTTTTTGCAAACAAAATTTTCATTAGTATCTCACAAATGTATTCCCTGTCACTCAATATTACCTTTGCACTGGTACCAAAAAGTCTCGTCAGTTTCCAGAACGCACATCGTAAACGCGAAATAATTTGACAGCTCTGTCTTGTCGTATGCCTGGACCTTCGTCACGAAGTATCTTTTGTTTGTTAGTAAGTTGATAAACAGCGGAAATCTCCAGAACTACGAGCCAGCGTTCGACCAGGAGCGAAAGTGTTTGGCGATAACATTACTTTTTTAAGACCAGCATCTGATTACCAAAGAATAATGGCGTCAGCAACGCATTTGGCTTCTTACTTATAGCTGGCTTTCTTTGTGATGCGAAAGTTACGCGCTCCTAACGATCAGTGCAACGAACGTGGTAATGAAATAACAGAGAATGTAAATTATAATTATATTTACGAGGACAGCACCTGCATCACAATTAACATACATATATTGGTTTCATTATCATTCAAATTTCGAAAACCAGGTATAGAAGAAGTTTCGCATACCTGGCTATCAAACACCTTTTTGCATTATTGTTTGTCAGACATTCCAATGCAAACTTGTTTTGAACAACTTATTCGACTGACTTCCATAGTGAGAAATTAGAATTTGGTTCAATTTGCCGGCACCAAAGTATTCCTTTTGTCGCCTTTCTTCTGAGGTCTTCCCTTGTATACGATCAATATATGATCAAACGCGTACACGCTCTGAATGCTACTGAAATTACTGCCTCACAACAATGGTCGTATAATGGACAGCATCCTGTGCTCTATGAGAACAGACAAGGGCCTCAGGTCAACCTCCTTGCTCAAGGTAATAAGCTCAAAGAAACGCAAATTCCGTATCCTCGGAAACACTGAGGTCTTGGAAACTTTTGCTAAAGTATTTGTTCCTTGTATGCTTTCTGTGAGGCTATTTACATCGGTTCATTAATTTATACATTGTCTTGCATGTAACGAAATTTGTAAATAAAATCTAGAGGTTCTAATGCAATCAATAGAAATCCGAAATATTCATGATGAAAATATTATTTTCAATATTAAAAATATTTGTGATGTTTCAATTTTGGA
Source organism: Hyalella azteca (assembly GCF_000764305.2). NCBI lineage: Eukaryota > Metazoa > Arthropoda > Malacostraca > Amphipoda > Hyalellidae > Hyalella > Hyalella azteca. The sequence continues at coordinate 184,999 of NW_025944135.1, read as the reverse complement.
ACAAAGTAGATAAAGTCTGATGCATTTTACTGAAACTTTGTGTTAGCCAATTTAATTTGCCTCTGATCTAAATTTATTTCTTAAACATTATGTCTAGGATTGAAGAGTCAATAAAAATTTTATTCCTCTGACATTCAGCTTCATACTAAGACATTGCACGGGATCAAATGACTTTCATAGAAATATCCTCTGTGAAAGATATTTGTTTTATATCAATGTAAATTTATGTGCTCAGATGTACTTCAATGTACTTGATATTAAACAATTTTGATCAAACTGAAAAAAATTGAAACTCAAGAGCAAATACGATGCCCACAGAAGTTTATCATGAAATAACACTGAAGAGATATGACAGTGTGACTGAGGAATGCCAGTAAGTGCGTCGAGTCATCTCTGTAGCGCGTTCACCAATGACGCGGCGGAAGCTTTTATAATTGAATACGCTGACCATGACGTTTAGAGTCTCACAGGCTCCTTGCTTATCTTGACGAGAAAACTAACGAGAATGTTTTTCTGTGTATGTCACGCCTATTGGGAAAGTTGCTTAGGTAACCTGTCACAGAGACCCGATAACTCGGAGAAACAACAGAAATTCTTAGAACGTGTAGGAATTTTTAGGAAAGGTTGTTCTATCAACGGTACATATATGCTCCTATGTCGCCAAATTACAATATCAATTAAGGATATGAAGTGTCACTGGAAGAGGATATTGCCGAATATTTTATAATATTCTACCGCAAAATAAGCACCAACGTACACTTTATCTCACGGCGTTAAATAGACCCTGATTATTTTTCGGCTTGCATATAGGCATTAAAGTATATGAAATGTCATTTGAACTATCATTCTGCCGCAGCCAGTCTCAAGAACACCGAAGCCCTCAGCCTTGCGCTAACATTATTTAGGCTTTAGATTCTTCACGCATGACTCAACAAGTCTGGTGCGGTGACAATTGAGGATCCTCGGTTGTAAAACTGCTTCCTTTATTGCTGCGAATAAAGATTCATAGATAGTGACTTGTGAATTACAAGCAATTGACTGCAGTCACTTAGAAAGTCATAACGAGTTAGGCGGCCTACTCAAATGGCGCTTGTATTACATGACACTCTTTATAAATCAATTTGAACAAAAATTCCTGTACACCTATCTATAGAACTATCTAAAATTTAACGTTTTGATCGATAAATGCATTAATATTGAGGCCTGAGGAAATAGAAAGAAACACAGAACTTTTTAATAAAGTAATAACGGAAAAAAACATTCAAAATTGAATGGATTAAATTACATCAGGCGTAGAACATTCAGTGAGAGCATGAAGTGCCTTTGTAGATTTCACCTAACTTTAATTTATGTCAAGACTTTACTAAATATGTGAAAATTCTAACCTTGCGCTTCTCACTTTAGCTTAGAAATCGGCCCATTTGATCTCTTGTTTAGGCATTTAAATTATCCAACATCTCTATCAAGTATAATATAAAAATGACTCAAACATTTTATATTTTCTTTAAACGATAAACAAAAATGAATTGGATAACTACACGCATCATAACTCATAGAAGGCTAAGAAGGTAACACTTAGCGTCTATTTAGGACGTCAACTTGGAGGCCGCCCCGCGGTAGTAGCGGAAGCTCCTAAGAAAATTCAGCGTCCGCTACAGCGACCAAGGTGATAGTATCGCCACCTCAGCACAAGAATAAAGGGAAAGGTAGTCGATAAATAACCTTTCTAGTATAATTATTCCTCGGTTGATTATAAAGAAAGCTGTGTCGTAATTACGGACATCAATTAACAAGAAAGATCGGACGTACCTTCGCCCAGAAAATCGTGCCGTACGTTCATGTGGAGCTCACGAACAGTCACGCCTCTTCAGCCGTTCGCTCATTTGGTTTTCTTTTGTTTTGCCATGAAATGCTTGGCTCCTTGCCACCTCTTGTTTGGAGTAAAATTATCAATTCTGAGAGTAATTAGATAAATTTAAACTAATCGGGAAAATTTGCGACTTCTTTTTAAATTGTATAAAAAATTTTTGGACGTTAATTGACTGTGTGCTGCTTGAAAAAAGTTGGCTATCCAAGATCAAGAGCCATTCTGCCGGAAATGCGAAGAATTTGAAGAACAAATAAAGGCTTATTCTAGAGAATATTATCAGGATTCCATTACATGTAAGCACAAGCCAACTATTTTAAAATGATAAATACCATTCTCTAATTGAACACCTTTGAACCTATTTCCAGAAAACAGCTAGAGAATGGTCTATCACACTGGTGTTCATAAAAAGATTTAAAATATCATTAAATGATTCAAAAATTATCAATATTTTCGCTGGTTTGCAGGGTCGACCATAATGCGAGTGCGTCATAGCCGAAAATAAGCGTGGTTTAAAAAGTTACGCGTGGATCACGTTGCATGAAAGTCATGCTACGATATAGAGCAGCTCACGGTGAAAGGGCTGAATTAAGTCAGAACCGTAAAAATATAAAAATATTAAGAATAGAAGGGCGTGGGTTTCATATCGCATGAAACTTCTCCTGCACCCATTGTTAGGAGCATCTGATGTCGGGGAGGCTAATTAAACGATGATGATCGTTTTGATATTAGCCACTTTACACTAAACGCTTTTTTGTAACATTCTCAATATAAAATAATTTTCCAAAGTATTCTTATGCTTTAAGTTATGTTTATATTCTATAATAGAGGACGATCTTCATGATACGGGTCACTTCACACCGCGATAACTTATGGTTACCTTTTTAAGATTAAATAATATTCCTATGTATCCTCAAGTTACATTTCCCTTCTTAAATTAAGATACATCCCGAATTTGTATTGAGGTTCATCAAAGAAAATTTTAAATGTAAAACTCGGCCACATTGTAATTAAGGCGCTAGCAAGGGTTACGTATCCTCAAGTTCAAGGCAATATCAAGTTAGTATCCTTGAGATACATTTCCCTTCTTTACTGAAGATGCATCCTGCATTTGTATTGAAGTTCATCGAAGAATATTTTAAATGGAAGGCTTTGCCACATTTTGCTTGTGATTTTTCCAAATGAAAAATTCTACATTGAACAAGAAATTTAGTAAATTCAATGAAATATTTGAAAGAACTCACATACATTTATTTGCCGATTCTGATTTATTTTTCCACTCAATATATCCATTTGGAGCTGGAAGACTCCGATGCTGGTAAACACTTATTCCAATTTACATAACTTTTATTTGTATTGCATAATTTAAGAAATACACGTTATTATTTGATTTTTGATCAATTTTGAAGCCAGAGTATGACGCAATTAATATTTCGTTATAATATTTTAAGCAAATGCCACATATTTGGATTATTAATAAAGCGATCGACTAGAATTTCGCACTACATACACGATCAACTCACCTAATTTAAATTAATTTTTGTTCAAACTATTCGGTATCAAATTAAGTATTTCAGTATCCCTCAAACATTTTGATAAACCCATATCAATGGAAAGTATCTGCACTTTCCAATATTTCCTTTTTCATTTTTTTAAACGAGACCATTGTTCAGCAGTTGCTACCGCAGGCTCGACAACCTAGGACCTCAGCCGCAGCTACTGGTCTCTATAGCAGACAAATGTGCTTTTCGGCAACCGCAAAAGAAAGAGAAAGTTGCTGAAAGTTGCTAATGGGACAAACAGGTGAAAAATTCCGGTGAGCGTCTTTTTAGCTTCTGCCTTGGAACCTACCAGAGGATTATGGCTGATAAACCTAAACCTAGTCATTAAGGTAAATGACTCGTGTGAAATTTTATCACAATTATGAAACATTATTTTTTAAATAAAATAAAAAGTTCTATGTAGAATTTTTGCAAATTTTTACAACTTCCATTATGAAATATCTCAAGCAAATTTTTGGTGCGTCCAGCGAATAAAGAATATCTTTTCCGCACATAGTCAGAAATAAAACAAACGTCATTTCTGCATCCAAAGAATGACAAAATGTCCTTTCTTGTATACTGTATGTAGCATCCTACATTTAAGTGTGAGGTTCACGGAAAACATCGGCACAAAGAGGAAAGTTCAGTCGTGTCATGAAGCCCGTAAGCTCTGCCGACCTCACCGAAAGTTGCCAGTCGAGAGAAAGCTCTTCTTTCCAGCTCTTTCTAAACACTTCAAGTTGGGTCTCAGGTCAGATTTTTCCACTTTGTCTCCTGTTAAAATAGAATTCGTTTCTAACGAGACGATGGAACGCTTTAACTAATAATTATATTGGATTCATCATCAAGCTGAATAATTAATGTATTTATTTTTTGGTTAACGAAACGTATAAAGTTCTAATCTGATTAGCAAGCAGCGAGCAAGGAAAGCCCAAGAGTCTTTTCGTCTCATGTGTTCCGAGATAAGAATGTATTCATTGAGATGAATAAAATTTTCCAAATGAATAAAATTTTTTGGCCCACAGTATTTGCAGTTATCGATAATTCTTAAGAAACAAAATGTATTCCAAGTAAACGAAGGTTTTTTTTTTCAACTGACAGTGTCCACACATTGTTAACCAAATTCTGTTTTCACGCAACGGAAGTCACGAATCAACCTGTTTCACGCATCAACCTGTTCCAACTCAATTATTTCCGTGATAACAAGACCCTTGCTCACATAGCACATATCTCAACTCCAACAACCTATTTCTTACATCTAGATTCTAGCTAGATGTTGCTTTTATCACTCCTTCGTCGTCCTCGATGCAACATCTCACCCTACAACCAGAGCTGGGCAGCGCTACTTTGAAATGTACATGCTCTAAATGTAGCGGGCACTACCGCTACCGCTACAATTGCTTAAATGTAGCGCCGCTACCGCTACATGTAGCGCGCTACTGCCCACTCTGCCTGCATCGTCCTTAAGACAACGCACACGTCATGGCGGAGGCAACAGATGCGTGCACGGCTAACGGTAGCACGTCGCCTTGACCGTCACAGCGTCTCCCCTTCGTCGTGACGTCAACGCCGGCGACCAAGTCCATCACGGCGGCAGATGTCAACGATAAGTTACATATGGCGGTACATGTAAGTGACATAAGCAAAGGAATTGAAAAAACTCTCTCCATTCCACGATATTGGTGGAAATTTGTCTTTATATTGCGTCTATATTCCTCTCTAAACATTTCTCGGAAACTCATTAGCACAAGATAAGTTGAATTTTTTCTAAACCTAAATAAAAAAATATTATATAGAAAAATTTAAACGCTTATGTGAGCTATGAACGTTATTCGCCTGAAAATTGGACGTTTTAATACTGACAAAAAATGCACAGTTTCCAACACTGAGGGCGTCAAGGCAGCAGGTGGCTGCTGCAAACAGCTGGTCCCGTGTATTGTAATTTTAACTAAGAAAATACAAGCAAAAGCAGGTCATTCGAGAGGAAAAAAATGAGTTCTAAGCTTATGGCTCGTAAAGCAGGCACCTGCCAGAGCTCAATTAACCTGTTCGAAATGCTTATTGATGCGGTAATGTTTTCTCTTATTTACGGGTGGAGTGCATAGCTAACTAAAATTGTTCTTGATTTTCTTAAATGAATAAAATAACCTGCATAACATTCAAGAACAGTTTAGGGCGATGGTAATGAACCAGCAGTTTGTTTTGAAAGAAGTTACTATTGTCTTGTTCTACTGCTTTTTTGTATTATATTATACAGAGAATGATACTCTTCATGTAAAAAATCGCTAGTTTCTTCGTGAAAAAGTTCTGTTTTCATATAATTTACGAGTGGTTCAGACTGAATAACTTACAGAACAGAACAAGAAAACAAGAAAGTTATTGAAGACAAAAATCATCCACTCGGCTGACGCTTGCTGTTCAACGCCGCACAGTAAGCATCGCTGCTGCCACGCGTTGCGTGCCAAGTCATTTGGAGTGCATTAAAGTTTTTATCTTGCGTGCTAGAATGACTATACAGGTAAAAAATTTAGTCGTTAGGAGTAATTGCCTAATAATAAAGGACCTTTAACTCCTGTAGTTAATTCGCAACTATCTGGTGGAATAATACTTTTTAGGCCTGTTTATTTTTCATGAATAAAGTTCCAAGTTAATACTTTAATTCAAGACGCCTTTGCTATGTTCCGGAACATAAATCAGAAAATGCCTGATAATTGCCTAATGTTTGCCAAAAAAGGCCGGTGACGATATATGGTGATTTATGCGGAGCGAGATGTCGAATCCATAATTAAACAGTAATAAATTATGCAGAAAATAATGCTCGAGGAACACCATAGAAAAACCGTAACGTTTTTTTTCTTGCTCATTCAATTGGCGGTCTTTAACGTCTGCGCTGAATACGCGACCGCGCTCACGGCGCCATCTGGCCACCGCTGCGGCGTCCGTAGTGTATGTTGACTGCTGTGATCAAACACTCGCATGGCAATTAAGCTATAAGACCTTACAGGTAATATAATGCCGTCTATACAACGGAAACGAAAGCATGGCAATCGAGCTAAGAGAACTCATAGGCGAAAATAATGCCTTCTTTACAACGGACACGGAAGAGGAAATTTGCATTTATGCTTTAGAATTTACCTTGTCAAGATTTCTTATTTATCATGATAAAATTTCTGCAGACCTTCGTGATGTTAATGATTGAGCAATCTGGGTAAAGCATGCATATTTAACTATGATATCATGTAAGCTTGCAAATTATCATCACATATGATGTCTAAATCAAAAGGAACCTAATCGCTTATTATTATTGTTATTATTAAGAATTATTTTGTGTGATTTTGTCTGGCTTGACTTCCTGCAAGAGGACCCTAGCTAATCTCTTAAAAAAAACAAACATCTTCTGTATCAGTTTAGGCTCCCACTCGGTATACAAGATAATCTCTCTTGCCTAGACGGTGTGTTTGCTGAGGTTCATCCGATTAGAAAGTAGGTTCTCCAAACAATCTGCTCACATTAGCTGCACAAGCACACTAAGTAACCACCAGCAGTGGAATGCACAAACGGAAAATCCTGAGCTCCTTAAACACTCCAGAATATCGGGCTCGAAAGTTAGCAGCTGAAGATGTGTCCTCGTAGTGAAGAGTAAGACCGAATTAAATTCTTAGCAAACTACTAATGTATCGCAAGCATTTCTCGTGTACGTCCATACATTATCCGTCCACAATTAACTGCCCGCATATGCTTGAGTGAAAAATTGCTCAAATCATCGTAATCAGAGGATAATCATAGTTATAGACTGCAATTTGATCGCAAAGTCCAATGCTTCCTCGAATGTCACGAGCGTTTCGTTCCATGACCAACAGCGAAATTTATATTTCAACGAAATATCGAAACGATATTTTTCCCTTATTTTTCATACTATATAAAATAATATGTGATGTAAATACATCTAGTATAATTGAATTTTAAGTGCTGATGGCCCTTTCTCAAGCCCTGTATGATCTATGAACACGATACACTAAAAAACCTGACAATAATATTTCTGGAAAACCGCGCACTTCGCCGATTTTCAGCTAGGGGGAACAGTGCTTCGCGGAATTGGTCTTCGACCCTATTGTGAATGTGCTACATTCAAAACTAATGCTTTTGGCTTAAAGATTGACCATCATTAGGATAATGACCCACGTCTTTGAAAGACATCAATTTAGTTCCAATTAGATTCCAGTAAATTAAAGAGAACGGTATGAATGTACGGTGGCTGTGTATTATACAGCGAAACTTTGATCTGAAATATTGTGTATGAAAGACGCCTTTGTTGGATTATTATTAGTATTATTATTGTAGTACTAACGTACAAAAATTAAATGTCTGTTACTCACCATTTTCACTCCAGGTCCCTTGATGGAGCCACCAGACACAGTAGGATGGTAATCCTGAAAAAAATATATATACACATTACTTTTACGTTTTTTAATTTACATTAAAGTATTTGAATACCCTTAAACTGAAATTGCAAGAACCAAGTAAGTATTATTTCTAAATATTGCTAAATTTAGAGTTTACTAAGAAGCTTATGAATCCAAGAGACTGGAGGAAAAGGACCTGAAGCGTCTGTGGGATTGTCGGTAGTTAACCAAAAGTCTGCTGCATAGAACTCTTCTTAAATAGTAGCTACTCTTCTATTTAATAACATAAATTTAATACTCCAAATCGGGCATCGAAAATCAGGAAATTGAAAGAAGTGTGAGTATCATTTTCATCATTCAGTATCTTTTCTCAATCTCTGTTGTTTTTTTCATATCCGTAAAGTTGTCCCACGTGTTTGCTGAGTAGGTTTACAACCCGACCGTCCAACCCTCATTCGAGCAATTAAGTGTTTCTTTTGCAGGAAACAACTTCAACTAATTTTATTAGACCTGTTTTTACCTCGATTGAAAATTCATTGATTTCCGGTGCACTGTCTGAGTATTTTTTTTATTGAAAACCTGCAACATAGTATTGTGATTTTCTAATACTTAAAGCATAAGTGGCATTAGGCTAGCACCCCATGATTATGCTACGGTTTAATAATAAACTTAAACATTTAACATATAGTTTTTTTCAATTACCATTCTGAGCAGTTTTTCGTCGAAGGAAATGTTTATTGCACGCGAAAAATTTCCGTCTTTTTGTGACCTCGATTTTTAATCCTATAAAATGTCATCTGATTTTTTTGCTTGGAAGTCCCTCTTCACATTTTAAATTACTGGCAGCAAACTTTGTCTTTGCTTTTTATAATATGCGCGTCTCAACGCATACACTGAGAGAACAAAGAGCCCGTCCAGCTGTTGCAAAAATGTACTCAATGTAACGCACTTAATCTTTTGAATATTACGATAATGTCCGAGCACAATATACTTGCTCTCTCAGAATATTGTTCACTCATGACAATCAATAAAAGGTCATTGTAACAATTAATTAATGCGATGTTTGCCAGTACAGCTTCAGGGTAACTTAAATTAATTCACATATAGCAATGTAACAGATAAATCGTTTATTGAAAATATTCCTCAAAAAGTCAATGCCTATTCGATGACATCATATGCAACTGACGATAATAAATTGTATCAGGAGGAATAATTTTTTAGTGATCTGCACTCATAGGAACATATAAAAATAAATTACCCTGATTAAAATTAACGAAAATCTGATAGATTATATTTTTTAACATCATTATATTCTCGCCAGACACGTTTCTCTGAAGATCTTAATCTTCAATAAGGCAGAAAATAAGAGAAAACAACACTCCTAACATTGAACTAGACGAGAGAATAACTGCTACGTGAGAGAGGACCTAATTACCGCATGGTTAATTTATAATCATTAGGACCGTGTTAAGAGAGACGTTTTACTGAGCGCGGCGCACCTGCAGCAGCAGCCGAGAAAGCCGGCACTCCGATGTCTCCGGAGGATGTAGAGCAACAAATAAATGTCCCGTGACGATGTTTAGTGACAGCAGATAAGCATTATTAAGAAGAAGAAAGAGGTAAGCGAGAGATATTAATTAAGGTATCATTTACGACCGGAAACTGCTCAATTTGGAATCAGTGTACATAAATAAGAGAACAGAGTCATATAGAAGAGTTCGTTTCATGCCTCATGTTGAGCTGGAGCTTCGGAAACAAAATTATTACAAGCGAGCAGGTAGGAATTTTGTCATGACTTGGCAGCTCTGGTGATCATATACAATCTATCAGACTCCAATTTTATCGATTTATAATTTTCATCATGATCCGTTACACCAGATGAAACACTATATAACGCCATATTTTGAACATGTTCATATACATTAACAACTTTCTCCAACTTAATTGTCATGCGAGATGTTTTATATCAAAAGTCAAGATGCATTGAGCTAGATATGTCATTAAAAATAGAGCTAAGAGATTGAATAGTATACAGATGAATAATTGGAAAGAAAATGTTCATATTCAACGTAAGAGTTTGCTTAAATATAAACGATAACATGACTATTAAGCTTGAATATGGTAAAGCCCGAGTCACTGGACATCCTTTCAGTTGAAGCAGCAATTGCGTAATTAGAAAGCTTTCGGCCTTCCAAAGTGGAAGTTAAGGCTAGGTCACCGATCTGAAAGTCCGTAAGAGCGATCAGAGCTGAAGAGCTTCTTGCTGCTCTGCATTATAAAATCCTTGGTGAGGGTGAAAGTATCCTACGCACACTGACCGACCATGCCTGATTCTGTACTGTGTGACCGGAGTAAAGTGGTTGAAGACCTCGAATAGTAGAGCTGTCCTGCTTGGTATGTAGATAGTGCCTTTCCCCTTACTCCTCTTCACTGTGGACATGTGCCTGAGTGCTGACCATGTTATGAAAATGTGCCAGGATTTCGTACGTGCAGCATGAAATACATTCTTGGGCTAACTAATTAACCTATTGTCTTTTTCGCAATGGAGTTAAAAATTCCCCTTAAATGGTAAAGACCTCGAACGATTGTGCTATCGTGCATGGTATGCAGATACAGTGTCTTTCCCTTACTCCCTCTCCACTTAACATGTACCCATACGGAGCTTGTGCAGAGTTGAAAAGACATACATGGTTCTAGTAAAATAAATTCAATCTATTGTTCGCTAAGTAAGGCAACAAAAAATATGCGGTGAATACTGATTGATGTTAAATTTATTTAACACAGGATTCCGCGAAACTCACAATAGTTTTCAAAGTTTTGCAAAGCCCAACTTTTAGCAAACCAGCAATCCATTTCAAATTATAGAAATATAAAAATTACCGAACATTTTTAATGAACAGATACTATAACAACAATACAATCAGATGAGAATCTGCTTACCTTAACAATTTTTTTTGAACGCTTCGATTTTTTCTCTCTTTGTTCTCGCGACTGTAAAATGTTATTTCATTTATTTCCCTTCAGATAATAAACTCTTTGAAATAAACCGTTTAGGAATATCATTTTATTATATTGTTGAGAATTTTGGCAGTGTTCCTTATCAAGTCATTTGGGTAATTTAGCTATGCAAATAGAGCTATGTATGCAAATTAAGTACATTATACATTTAAATAACGAACCTCACGCCCTTTGTGGCATACCATAGTTTCTTTTAATCCATGAAGTGAGAAAACTGAATAATTCATGAGAAGGAGATTAAGGGAGTAGCCACTGAGCTTTGAAATAATGAAACGTGCGAGAAGTTATTCTAAGTGTCTCCGCAGCTACAAGTTTTATCAATTTTTTGTCATAAGTAAATGATAAATTAATAATTTATTTATCGTTATTTATAATCTTTATCATGATCATTTAATTCATTTAGTGTCATTTGAAACTATTCAAATGTATGGAATTGAAAGAAAAGTTATCGTCATAACTGAAATTGCAAAACGCGACGATGTGTAAAGATCATTCTACCGATAAAACAGATATCATATTATTGCTATTATTTACCTCAACGTCTTGTTCTAAATTCCAATTTTGTAACAATATTTTTCATCAACATTTAATTTTGGCAAATTGTTTCGAGATAATTAACTTTTTCAAGTTCTTTTTAAAACAAACTTCTCTATTTATGCTCTGTTGTAGGCTCTCATGATTCGTGTACTAAAAAGAATGAGTGGCTCATATTGTACAAATCGTAATCTACGCGTAAATTTGCCCAAACTGTGTCAGGATGACCCACACAAGGTCAACAAGTGCGTAGCTATCTGGAAAAAGCCTAAGTCATTTGTATGAGAGTATTCTCAAGGTGTGTCAAGTAAAAAAATGAACAAAAATTTCAATAGGTCCTGTTTGTTTTACAGCGCCTGTTGTCGGAGATGTAACCACGGCAATGGGAGGATGAGAACGTCAGCGGGTTTCCCTCTCATCAATTGTGACGAGCAGCAAACCCAGCGCGGGCAGCTGTACGTGTCAGACGGAGATTAATGTCAACACGGCGCGAGTTGGCGCTGCTGTGGGCAGTCAATGGCTAATTATAACACGATTATTGCACTTATTAAAATCTTCAATATATTTTTTCAAATCATAAAATCATGTAAGCATTTCTGTAATCATGTAAGCATCAGTTTATTACAAAATTTTTGTTCGCATTTAGTGCGTATAGGGTAAAATAATGCAGCTACTGATGGGGCAGCTGTTAAACAGTGATTTAATTCTATTTTTTGTGTTATTTTCTCTTTCCTAAAATATTATTTTAGGAGCAGATAATCCCTTTTCATTAATTTACTTTTTGTAAAAAATTTCTTCAATCATTTATGTAATACGAGGAAAATTATCAAATAATCGCCGTACATAATTAGGTTCACTGGAAACCCTAAAAGTTAAAGAGAAGCATACAGGTTACCTCTAGTCGGACAATAAACGTTTGTTAAGCTCAATTCATTTAACATTGCACGACATATTACCATGAAGCATCAGAGGTACGGCCCCCAAATCAAATAAATTTTCACTTATTAATCGGGTCAAAACCTCGTACGCTTTTATAAGACGACTTCTTTCGAACGACGATTGTGAATATATATTCATTTGAAAATAGTCAATATGTTATAATCCGTCACATGATATTTAGTTTTCCTCTGTTCGATAGGCAAAAGTTATACTATATGTCCTTTAAAAATCCCAAAGCCATCGAGGGAGGAATCGCTGTTCTTAATAAAAGAAAATAATCACCAAAGCCAATTAGATTTCGCTGCAAATTTTGAGAAGTTTTCTTCGACTGGAAAATTCGAGAAACAATCCTGGTATAAAGAAGCCCATGTGATCAATTACCCCCTTTTTTATTTTGGTGTGAACGAAATAATTCAGAAATTTTCAGAAATGTGGACGTAAGAGCTCGTAGCATTTCGAATCAAATATGTTTTCATTTAAGCCAAAAATCTGTATTGCAACATGAGGTTCAATACGGACTATGCCTATTAAGGGCAACACGAGCACGTTAATACTTATGACCGTTATTTACCGTTTGGGAGTTGACGTAGCAGTCAATATTTTTAACATTAATGAGACGTGGTTGAAATTTACCAATCAGTTAAGTTTTTCAGAAGATAATGTAATATCCTTCAAATTTTATGTTTCTGAAAAAGTTTTGACAATTTAAAGGAGAATATTTTTATTTTAATTCGCCAGATAATATCATAATTAATTCACAAATTTTAAAGGAACAGCACTTGCATCCATCAATAAACATGTTTCACTGTAAGAATTGGTAATCTACACGACGCTTTTCTAAAGAAACGTAAACAAACTAGAAATAAATATACTTAGTCTAAATATGCCTGATGCACAAAAAAGCCACACATGAAAATGTTTATAACAAAATATCTCGCTCTCTACATTTCTCCCAACCAATTCCAATAACGCACCAACATTTCACCTAGCTTTAATCACTGGTTTCCTTGAAAGAAGTGCAGTCGCTGAACGAAATTTCAGCGCTCAGCTCATGAGAGTGCGTTTAGTGGCAAATATTCGCACCGCTGTGAAGTGGTGAACCGTTTCAGTGGCTTTAACAGTTACTAGAAACAGTTTGTCTGAGTTAGGTGTTATGGCTTCTGCCAAAATGTTAATTTCTCGTTAGCTTGAAGCTGTTAATGATAAAAACTTCAAGGTTCTAGGCTCATTAAGCAACCAGGTATCGGTAAACATATGCTAAGCCCCGTCGTGAAAGCGCTGCCTGCCACGGTACCGTGCTTCCGGAAGTCATCGGTGTCGCTCGTTATATTCTAGACGGCGTCGTCAAGCAGGCAAGCTCTTCATCGACGTTATTATCAACTGTGATTTCCCTGACTACAATGAACTGAATGTTTCGCCTTGTGCTTTGGCTCTTTACGAGGAAGAGCAGGAACTTCTTCGTTAGTTTTCGTTCGATCCTATGTTGTGTTCACCAGATCTTAACTTTGAAGACGGAATAGTGTGCTTTGCAGCCAATAAAGCACAGTTATGGAGGGCGAGAGCAACAAACAAAATAGCTGTCTTAACGTAATGTTTACATTATTTTCATATGTTTTGTAAACACATTCATGTGTGTCAGACAAGTGACTTGATTCGAGCAACACGGAATATATTCTTCTTGTTATATATTGTACAGGCATATAGTAAATTCGAACTACCCCTTGCTTTTGTTACCGTGGACACATTCCCATTGCATCATAAATTAATTGTCCGAGTTACACGGAAGATTGTTCCTTTAAAATCAGGAAATGGACTAGATGATGCACCAAAAACAGTTTTCCCAGTATTGGCTATCGTTCTCATGAGCAATTAAAGCAAAAGTAAAAACTTGTAATTACTGCAAGCAGCGGAGTTTCTCACACGGGATTGTCAGTAATAAGGTCGACAAGGAGTGATTCCTCGGAGCGAAAGTAACGCTTCCGGACGCTCGTTGCAGTTGTTATACACGGGGTTTCAATTTAATCTAGTTTCACCTGAAGTTATTCTTAAATCACCGTTGCTAAAAAATTGTTAATGTTGAATGTGCTAAGAATATTCGTGGTTAAGTTTATCAAAAACTGATTTTTGCGTTTTAGGTTGATAAACTGTTGATATAATGCGTCCATCACAATAAGAATGATTATTTACTACGTTATTGTAGACTACAATGTATCTACTGAACTACATTGCTTTCTATTAAACGTCATAGCTGTGGTTCATTATTTATACCTCTTCACGCGATTTAAAAAATTTTTAATCCTAATGTCAAAATTCCAGGCAGAATCGGATATTAGGAGTTTAAGTCGAGCCAGAAAAAATTGCAGAATTTTTTGAATATTTTCCCAACAATTTTCTCTTTATCGATCTGAAAGCAGAAAAAATGACAAAACCTACTGTGATGTGAACCACACTTCAAAGTTAACAAAAGTAAACCCATCAATCAATTATATGTTTATGTTAGGACAACAGATACCAACCATTCCTGAGCGTTCAATTTAAGAACAACGATATTTTTGACTAGAAATCTTATTATGCAAAGATGAGTGTAATAATGTGTTTTTTTCGTGTCAAACTCTGAAGAAACCTGTAACTAATACGTGCAATATAATGTTCTTCTTGTACTTTATAAATATCGAAAAACAGAAATTTTAAAATAGCAAAATAATAATTACACTCACACTGAAAGACCTTCTAGCCGTTCATTATGCATACGAGTACAAACTGCCCAGTGCAATGGACAAGACAGAACTGAGCTGCGATTCAAATGCTGCTATTGTAAGTCCGACAGATACACGGTGAGATAATATATCAAGCGGCCTCATGGCTGCCCATGGCAAATGTGTTGCACAATGTCTCTTATTGTACCGAAGGTGAACTTTAATAGGTTCTGCCTGTGACAAAAAATAAAACATGCCATAACAATCGCATATTCTAAGCATAATAAGAACCCATTGCAGAAGTAATATTCGTGGTTGCTACATTGGATTGATCGCTACACTACTTCTACACATTGGATTAATCGCTATACATCGCTACACTAAATCTCTAGAATTATGAGCAAGTAAAGACAAAAAATTACCTAATTCGTTTTCATTTCGAAGTCTATATAGTGACTTTTAGAAAATTCATATATTGAATGATTTATCTCATACTGATTGGATTCCATCTTAAATATAATTTATATTATATATTTCTGACTTTATGCTTCCCTTTGTGTGTATACGGATATATTTCAGTGCATCAAATAAATGTAAAACCATCTGCACTCAATGACGTCTTAAGAATGCTGCAAGCACCAACAGCAGAAACAGCAGGACGTCGATCTCTCCTCTTCTCTCCCAGACGCATTGCACTTTTACCACGTGTTTGTAATCCAGATATTCTGACAGCAATGACAACGATTGCTCCAATTCCCAGTGCAATTTCACCGCCTGGGCTGGATATGGAACAACGGCGGCCGCAGCAAAGTTTGACAAGCGTCCTTTACAAACACGCACTGCCGTCTTCGCTGGGGCTTTCCTCACAAGCTTGGCGTCCAGAGAACATATCATCATTTCGAAAGCGGCAACGAGTATTGTCTTTGTAAACGTAAACGAGCAAACGCTAGTGAGGAAAAATATTTATAAACTGTTTCCCATTCGAGCGCGCACTGTGCTTCAGGTTTGAATTGCAGGTCCGTGACTCCAATGAAGAAAATGGGAACGATTATTTCGTTTCATTCGTCAGATGGATTAATATTGAAGAGAACCAAGGACATGATCAGCGAACCATGATTTTTTAAGTAAGTGAAAAAAATAAAAAAATTACTTCGTCGAAGGCTTCATTGTTAAAATAAATGCAAAAAAAACGGAAAATTTGACACAAATCAAAATCGTGATCACTGTTGGCATGCTAGAGAAAATTAATTAATAGCATTTTTGGTGATAGAGCTGCACATACGTCAAGTTTAGAGTTACACTCCAAAGATCGTAGCTCCATAGTTATTTTACTTATATAGTTTCAGTAGATAATTTTTATTTACATTTAAGAATTTTTTAAATTTATGAAATATTATTAAATTTCAAAATTTATCAATTCATAAAACATCCACATATATTTCGTCACTGCAAAAAAACCAAATGCATGACAAAACTTCAGTTTTCTCGATCAGATCGCAGCCATGATCGAACACGCATTTTAGCTAGTCAAGCAAGCTGAGTTTCAAAGCAAGTCCCAGTCAGTCCATGTCCAATTGGCTAGCCTTTGTCCGTGCAATTAAGGCAACATTTTCCTGAAAAAATGAGCTATACACATCGATAAAGTAACATAGTCACTTAATCTTCTGCAACGCCAATTCGAAAAGTGAACTCTCCCTACTGAAAAAATAACGCACGACATATTACCTTAAAATTGACAATAATATTATTTTTCTATTGCTTGGCCTGTAATTCAAGTCTCTCTTGAAAGAATTATCAAAAGAAGTCTGATTTCCGTCAAAAACCATGGGCTTCTTTTCTATAAAACATTACATGGTTTCTGAGTCTCACAAAAAAGAGAATCAATGGGAATTTATTATAATTTATTTCCTAATCTAGTTCGATGAAGGTGAACAACAAATTAACTGAAATAACTTTATGCAAACTAATATTTATTAATGTTATAAAACGGACGTTTCTCATCGCAGGGCTGTCGTTCCTGAGGACAGGCATTAGTAAATAATTGCCCGTAACATATTGAGTAAGCATCTCACAAGAAAGGCCCATAAAGTGAGGGAAATATGGGACTGCAAATTTTCTGAGCTTTATCTCTTTCAACTTCTTTGAAACAGGAAAACCATCAAAGAAATGCCCATGAAAGAGTCATTAGAACAGCCATAAATTGCCTGCCCTGTTATGTTAATAATGAACATATTGAGTCAAAATTCCTTTGAGACACTGAGAGCGGAGAAATCTGAGTGGACGCTGATCTGCTTGTATGGTTGGCACATATGAGCGAGCAGCAGCCGCACTGTCTTGAGTTTTTTCTTTTATGGAAGAGTGAGGAACAGATTTCACTCCTTGATTAAAAAACTCGTCAAGCTTCATCGCCGCATGGTCGGAATTTTGGGCCGGCAGGAACGCTGCTCTGGTCTCTAGCCAGGCGCTGGGTGCTCACTCTCTCCAGGACATTTGCCTTCAAATATCATCATTGCACAGGGCATTGAAACTACTGAATTTAAACTGAGTTTTGTCTCCTAAATAAATATATAATTGACTAGAGTGAGATTGTCCACAATATTCTAAAATATTCTAACGAAATATTTTAGAGATCGGGTGGGTTCGATTCATCACTATGAAGGAAATGCTTATGTGAGAAAATCTGCCTTTCAAATACACTGCCGAATACTACTTACAAGTTTCACCTACGTTTAACTGCGATTTCGTTGAGTATATTTGAACAGTTATTAATGCCTACATAGCGAAATTGAACACTCCATTTGGCCAATGTCAATATCCAGCCCAGAACCTGGAAAGTCAGTTCAACCTCGTGTCCATCTTATCTTTTGAAGCTTTGTAGGATAAAAACTTCTGTTAACGCCCAGACTTTGGATCCGAGCAACATCTCTGGATCAGCGAGTTTTGGTACCACCGAGTTATTCACCAGAAGCTAAAAAAATATTATCCCCAGACATATGTGACCAAATGAACTTGCACTTTAATCGAGAATACAAAAACTTCTTCAGCACTAACTTGTCAATTGTTTTTAATGGGGCATTGCTCATATTTATTCCATCGTCTAGTCATGACTTTGAAGTTTGTTTGACCCACACTTTTGGAGAAATTCAAAGTACCTGACGCTAAAAAATACAACTTTGATCTATCATTCACCATATACACTTGTTACTTAAAACCAGAGATTCTGAGCGAAGACAGCAATCTAAGCAATAACTTTAAATCGCAACTTTGATATTTTGTATGAAGATTTGAAGTTGATAATCACTTATATTAATGTGGAAGGACATGGACTAAGAAAAGTTCTGTATGCAAACTTCCATACACTTGCTGATGTAGGCGTACTTGATGCATAGGACGGTTAGTCAATTTTAGGTTTGAGGTGCCGCAGCCGCAGCTGCGGAGAAACTTAGTCAAAAAAGTTGCCGAACTACAGACCCGCCCTAGGCATCATCAAGTAGGCAAGTGGAGCATAGGTGCTCGTACCTCGAATCTTTCAGTTTTGTGTATCTCTGGTACACTCAGGAGGACCGAACCCTACACCATGTAAGGAGCCAATTTACCATGCGGTACTACAATATTTTCCACCGTAATTTGACCTATAAAATTTAAAGTAATTACTACACAAAAGGTTTACAAATTTGCGCCCGTGTAAGAACTATCATTCAGTAAAAAATTTTATTAGTTGTTGAAACCATCTACAGGACCAATAAGCGCAAAAAAGAGCCCAATATAAGGCGTTATTCGCAGGTTCATGTACGTGTGCTCCACCGTAACATAATCTAGCTCAGTTTGATGAATGACACACACACAGACAAAGCCTGATCCTCGACCTGCCATAAAGATAGCGCTGAGTTGTGACACTCATCCACCATGTCTTGAAAAGTTTAAGTGGTGAGCAGCAGACACGAAAACTTCTCAGAATTAAATTCTTGTTATATGAAGTACTAGAAGTCTGAATATTATATGTTTACATAAAGTGCTAGACGTCTTGATATTGTAAGGATATTCAACTTCCAAGAAATCCAGAACGCGTGTAATTTGTTTCGAAATTATATTGTTTGTAGTAAGGCTATAAATTACCCGTAATTGAAAAAAAAAATCTAATTTAAAGGAGACATAGCGTCTTTAGATGTATCTCTTAGCTGAACACAATAATAATAGATTAATTAAACATCAAGTATAAATAGATAGAGCCCATTTTTTCTAAGAAATCTCAGGCTAACAAACCGACAGAAAAATAGAAATGTTAAAACAGCAAACAAATTGCACATTAAGATTCATATACGATGTACATTGTACATTAATCTGTGCATTGTTTACATTGTTTAGTACGTGAGCGTCCAGAGACTTGAACGCACGCACAATGAATACTTATCTATGCGCTCGGATTGGAGATTGCAATGCACAATACTGAATAATCTACATGAATCCATTAATAATGTACAGTGTAAAATTACCAGCTATATATGTTCTGAAGACTATATTGTGCAATATAAAGTGTGTTTATTAAAAAACTATAATAAAATAATGCACAAACTCATATCTTTGATTATAGAAGAAAGATATATAAATCATTAGCTTAATACTGCATAAATAATACACAAAAAACAAGATCTTAGCACCACTATCGTTGAGGACTCCGGAGCGTCCCGTAATTTAAAAATCCATCTTCCACTTCCACGTTGCACGTTGATTTCGGTTCATTTAATGACACTGTCATGTTCATTAGTCATGAACACTTTCATTTGCGATTTAATTCGTATCACTGTCTCACTTCACGTTCACTGGTCGCACTCATTTTTCACTGTTTGCCATTTTCACTTCCGATCTCGTCTTTCTTATTGCCGTTAGTTAGCAAGCGATGACGATGACCTGGAAAGCTATAGACTAGTGGCAGAGGTACTAGTGTAACTAATGACACCAGTGGCTTCTTTCAACAAGAAGATGTAAGTGGGAAGAAGGATTAAGCATTCAGAGCGCTGTCTTCCTAGACCTAGACTAATGACCGCCCTCAATGGCCACGGACCGTGCGCTGCTCAGCTCTCCCGTTACCATGTGACGCTTCGCTCATGTGAAGAGTAAAACGCTTTGCTCATGTGATGAGCCAAACGCGTTGCTCATGTGATGAGCAAAACTCAAGTGATGAGCCAAACGCTTTGCTCATGTGATGAACCAAACGCTTCGCTCATGTGATGAGCAAAACGCGTCGCTCATGTGATGAGCCAAATCCTTTTGTCATTATCATCAGTTACAGGTCAACCGGCTGAATATTTAAATCTTATGTAAGTTGCATTCTTGAGTAATAATTTCCAACGAAATTTTGAAAATATGTCACGCCTGAACTTGCTTGCACATTTTTTTTTTGTGACAAAAAGAGATTTATTTACGATTTTCTCCAATTCACGAGCGCCCAGCACAGTAATCCGGCAGAGAGGAGGTCACGTCGTTTGAAAGGTGATGACACAGCAAGCGTGTAGCGCAAACCGGCTCCTGCTTACCTGATAAGCGAAGCTCCGTACCACACGACGGCAGACGGCGAACTGATGCGTGCATTTGCCGCGACGGGGGTTTTATATGGAGGACTTTCATCGGGGGCGGCCTTCTGTTGTGTGGATACTCAGGCCTCCGGAGTATGTAACTCTTTTAGGACCGTGATGCCTATGATTAGTTTAGACGGTTAACATTTTTAAACCGGATCCATTAAACGTCGTCAAGGTTATTCGTATCTAAAGGCTTTGGGAGTAGAGTTATCCTAAGAACCTACAAATAGGCGGGTATCTTCATCAAGAAGACGCCAAGGTTGATCAAAAGTTTTCCAGAGCAAACAAAAATAAATAGACGGTAAACTCCACTCCCGATATACATAGATGACATGAAAACGCCTGTCTTGCCTCAATTCACAATTAGGCCTAGACTCGGATGAATCGTTGTTGTTTGTAAGTACGTCTTTATTACAATGTGATATAAATTACGATTAACACTTTTATTGAATCTTACTAATCGCATGAGGAGTATTCAAGATTTTACATTACTGTTATATAAAAATAAACAGCTTGTCTATCTCTTAACTATAGTTCCTTTTATAAACCTGTATAATAACAAAATAACTTATAAAAATAATTAACTACTTGAAATGGCTTGTTAGTTATAGTCTCAATTAAACGACATATTACCATCATAAGCTCAATTAGATAAAGAAAAGCTTGACTAAAAACTTCGAACTCAAACGGAGGTCAAGCATTTGGCCGCGCCTGAAGTGCCATGTGACGAAAGGTCTGACCGAACAAGAACTCTCCTCCAACCGATCTCCACCTGCATCTACTGGAATCATGCAGATCTCCAACAGCATCAACCTGAATCCACCCGATCTCCCACAGCATCAACCTGATTCCAACCGATATCCACCAGCATCAACCGGAATTCGAGTGATTTTCACCAGCATCAACCGGAATCCAACCCATTCATACCAGCATGAACCTGAAACCAGCCGATTCGTACCAGCAGCATCAACCGGAATTCCGCTGATTCTCACCAGCGCCTCAATCGGACCTCAATTAACCGATTCCCACCAGCATCAAACGAAATCCAGCCAATTCCCAGCTTCAACCTTCAACCATGCAGCTGATGCGGCATCAATGAACCGATCGCAGCAGTTAAGTAATTGTACATTATATGTTGGATAAGTTATTTGATGCAAATTATTTATTAAAAAGAATTAGCCGCAAGACAAATTAGAAAATCCACGTACATCTCGTACGGTAACAGGTAACAGAGATAAGTTTCCATTGAACACGAACAGTCTGACGCAAATTTGAAAATTATTCACAAATGTACATAAACGTTTAATGATTTGCATAATTCTTCGCTGGGAATTCTCTGAGCAAACAAACACCAAATAAATTATTAATTTGACAGCCTGAGCTCACATAGCATAATGTATGCATCCGAATATAAAATAATTTATGTAGCGTTAAATCAAGAGTAATGCAGTTGCGTGGAAGATTCGTAACAGAAGCACTTTTATGAGCACTTTTCTTTCGATCTATTCCTGTTTATACTTTTTAACATATTTTTCTTCGAAGCCAACATGTATTCCCTTACGAAACAGTGACTAAAAATGATAATTTGCACACTGAGTCACATATTTAATAAAAAATTTTCAGCTAATACTTCAATGTTTGTTCTCAATTGACCCTACACGAGCCTCAACTACATTCTGATAAACAAAGTTAATATATAAGAATTTATATTGTGCAAACATTTGAGACTACGAATGCATAAGCGAAAAATTAGTTTTCTCATTGCAGATTTTTAGTTCCATTTTGATCATCTATGAATAGCTAAGAATAGAATGCACATTCATTATTTCACAATTTTGCATAGCGTGCTTTTTAAAATCTTGAATGCATAACAATTAGTATCTCTCAAATTACTAGTCATGCGCTATTCACAATGAAACATGACTCTTACTATATAATAACACGCATGGGAGAGCGTGGTTCTTCTTCAATGCTACTTCAGATCAATTCACGTTGTTTCTCAACACACTTGAAGCGACTATAATTTATTCACAAGTTTGCGGTTGGCGTTCACACCATCTGGCGGTCAGTGCAAGCAAGTGTGAAGTAGAACATCACACGTTGGCAGAAGGCCATTATATGCATGCGAAATTTCGCACGCTCCTGTTTGCTTTCCATACGCGAAGAGCCTACAGGCAATATGATGCAACATTCTCCTTCGCCATAACATTCCTGAACAAAATATTCCACCAGGAAGTTAGGGAAATGAGAATCGTTCATCAACCTGACGTCGATCTTTAATGGACTTTCGAAGTTCATTGCTATCAGATGAAAGTATTTTTTGCGGAGATGATTGCTCACGCTGTGTGCAGCTCACAGATGACATCTGATATCACGCGTATGTGAAATGACTCAAAACGGTAAAAGAAGAATAATTGCCATGTGGTTTCTTTATCTTGATCGTTAGTGAGACATTCATCCATTCCTTAGTGAGACATTCATTCATCTCCTCGAATGAAGGAATGTGCATTCGATGGAATAGCGAGGATATCTTCTTCAAATCGCCAACTCGACGGAAAAGCTATCTTCCTGATCAGACTTATCCATATAGGTTAGCATCATTTCCAGATCGGTGGTCTGAATCGTAAAAAAAAGATTCAATACAAACTCCAACAAAATTGATTTCAATCGAGAGAGAATTGATATTTTATTTCGAGAATAATAAATCCTAACTCTTTCATGGAATTTGTATATTTAAATACTTCTACCTATAGCCTTATGACTGTGACAGAAATATTTTCACACATTTATACATAGTATCTATACAGGTCCTTTATATTAAATAGGTCCAGTCGAAATATATGGTATATCGAATACACGCTATTTTAGATATTAATAACCGAATTCTTTTCCAATTTGCTCCCAGTTCTTGCCAATGCTGAGCGACAAACGCGCGTCAAGTCATGTCTTTATTTGCAATTAACTCTTGGATCTACCGACTTTCAAACTAAGGTTGAATTGAGCCTTCTTTCACCGCCAGTATAAATGGTCTTAATCGGCCCCTGATAATTGTACTTTTGAATAACCAATGATAAAAGAAGGCTAAGGATTGCGAGCTACTTCAAATCTATGAAACACTTAACAAATATACCAAGAACGTCCCTGAAATACTGTTAACGGAGGAGTTATATATCCACAAGAATTAACACATCGCGAATTAATAGAGTTAGAGGATAATGAAGCAAGAAGTGTTTTAGGTCAACACGCATCTGCACATTACAAATGAGTAGATTTTGAGGTGGATGAAGCAAGCCCTGTGACTCGGCCAGATATGACCTCGAGAGCCGGAACTGCCGTTAATTGCTCTCTTGTCTCGTAACAGAGATTCATGGCAAAGTTTAACACACATTGTCATTTGTTCACAGCGAGTTACTCGGGTGTTGAATTTAAAAAAATATTTTTCAGTGGACTCTGATTAATGGCTGACATTTAGAAAGCTCGATGCAATGTTGCCAACTGATGAAGATGGAACTTTTAAGACTCACTATAGTAGAATCTCAAGACTCACTATAGTAGAACCTCGTTTCCCAAATCATGATGTAATCAATCAACTATTCGAAAATGAGCAAAAATTTTAGAGTCGTTCACAATGATAAAATTATATTAAATATTTCCAGTGCTTGAGAATTGATTATCTTCGTTATTCCATAAGCAATATATATTTACAAATTCAAACTGTTATGCAACTTTCATTATATATTCAAGCTCGCCGGGGACAGTGCAGAGAAATGGTGGGAAATTCAACATATCGAGATCGAAACTAAGCCAATGTACGTGCCTATACTCGACGTAATATAGAATGTAATATTTAATAAATGAATAATAATGATAATATTGGTAAGGAAAAACGAAGGAATACAATAATAATAATAATATTACTGAGAAAAAATTAATGAAGATAATAATAATAATATTGTCAAGAAAAAATTAAGGAAAGATAGCAGAAATTTAAAGCGTACGTATTGCTTACACTACCCATGTCAGCTGAACAAAGTACAATGTTGCTACTTTCAGCGAGCGAGCGCCACAAGATATGAGCGAGTACGAAAGTCAGCTCACTGTATCTCTGTTGCTGGTACTGAGGGCACTTGATAACATTTTTCATTTACTTTGTGTACGTAAGATCCAGTGACACAAGACCAAGAAAAGGGACGCCTCTGAAAGTGAACGAGGCTCTGTCGTCTTCCGTTGACATGCGGTCAATGAATGACCTACGCCAATATTTGCATGACGAGCGTATCACTCTGCCACGCGCTGCTATTAAGAAGCTATTTGCGTCACCATCATTTTTTGCTTGTTATGACTGTAAGAAATTCTTAGTCTGTTGTGCAAGCAAGAGACGCATTTTTTTTGCAAGGGCAGAAACTCAACGTAGAATATTAATGCTCTAGGAAGTATATTTTATGAAAATATTTGTGCAAAAATAGCTTGAAATACATTACGAAAAAAATGAGTTTCAAAAAGTTTCCTGGATTCAAATATTCAAAGATAAATTTATTTATGCACAGATCTTTCATTTGCACATTAAAAATGAATGAAAAATTCATTGTAGTAATATTTCCCATTTGCATCTGTATTTTGGTGCGGAGTACTGCACCGATTAGCGCATCACAGCGAGTTAGCAGCAGATTTTTGCACCTGTGCCTCTTTGCAGCAAGTTCGCAGAAAATTTGAAACCAATAGGTTGATGAAAGCGATCGATTCGCAGCAGGAATTGCATGTTCTAAATAGGCTTCAAAACAAAACATGCCTGCCTTGTACCTGCTCCCCAACAGCATCTATCCTATTTTGCGCGGTGCCGCCAGGAATTGAACCCAGCTTCGCATTTGAAGATGGGAAACGCGGCATAATTTGGGAATCATTAAGGCTCATGTACCGCCATTCCAATCAATATGTATCTAATGGCGTGAATCTTATTAAATGTTGCACTTGCGATTATTAATGGTTCATGTACAATATAGTACAATTTGGTACTTAATTCTTAGTAATTACGAACATTAGTTATCAGTAGACGCAACAGTGATCTTGCATAATCGTCTTCGACTAGTATTGAGTGTGGCCCACTATCTCTGTCCCTGGCCAAAGTGATGGTTCTTCGAGGTGCACAGCGGAGAATGCCAAGTTAGGTTAGGTGAGTGGCAGCATAGTACCTTAATTACAGCTGACCAATTAAACACGCACGGAAGGTAGACAAGAAGGTCGTTGAGAAGCGATAGATCTTGGTGAATGGAAGCTTTGTTTATTCCGAGGCTGGTTGCATGTGAGTAGACGCGAAGACAAATCACCGACCACTGCCTTTGCCAGGGAGACATTAAGCGTGCCATTTGTAGGATCAAACCTTTTGCTCAGTGTAATTAGGTTATGAACTTGTTCTTCAAATTGGAATCATTAAATTTTAACTGTCATTATGCATTCTTAAATTTCATATTTACCATTAAAATATAAGTTTCAGTAATAAACTTGTTTGCCCATGGGCGCAAAAGTTGCAGGTATACGAATAATTTGCTAAAGTACGAAAATAATACCATTGAGACTATTTAGAACGAAATTAAATTTTATGCTGTTTTCGTGACCATAATTTCGTTTACTACACCAAAACACTCCAAAACTACGATTGTGTGGCCATAATTTATCATGGAACTAAAGTATTTTCAGCATTAGTTCGGATATATATGGACAAACTAAAAATTATACAAGCAAATACGACCTTCGTTTTGCTGATGCTTTAGCTTCAAAAACCAACTTGTTACAATTTGATTTCATCATTGATCGGTTAGAGGTTTCAGATACTTTCCTTTCAAAGCCGCTGAAGTTTTACTTCAATCATAGTCCTGCAGTTCTGAAAGAATCCTCACTGGAAGAGCGGGTCAAAGTGAGGTTCCTAAGCACTTCATGTCGCCCCTTTCGACCACATTTTTCCTCCTTTCGCTCATACGCAGCCAGCCTTCCCGTGCATTCTCACACTGCTGAGGAAGACGCAAGTAACTTCAATGCTGAGGGCTTTCCCTGCGTGCCACTTACGTGTGTTTTGAAGTGGACCACGGATGCCCGTATAAGCTGAGTCTGACCGATGGCCAGAAACTGGAAAATGAAAGCAAGGTCTTAAATCCCTTCTTGCTTATTCAGATTTAGATCATAAAATTCGAAATTCTGTCAGATAAATAGAAAATAGGATTACAGAAGGATTAGCAAAGGCAACTTGTTCTTTGTTAAATTGGTATTAAATAGTTGTTCTCTGATCGCGCTTTCCAATAAAATAATTAACACTGCTACTTCATTTATTTTTAATTAGGCTTTCTAATTCATAATTGAAATTATATCCTATGTGTAAAACAATAATTATATGACCATGTGAGTTAATTTTATAATTCACCTGGGGAATGGGAAATTATCTTCTAAAAAAACTCTGAAGTATCTCAGCTGTGGCCGTTGCACAGGGTGACACGACCAATAATTATTGATGCATTCTTCGCAGGATTTTCTTGGCTTTAACTAAAAATCTCATATTTTAGTTTAGACTTTATTGATGTTCAGCATAAATCTTGCACCTCTGACGCAGTCAAATCTGTCCGACATTGATTACACTGAAAATCAACTCCGGAGAACTCTGACGCTTGGCTTAGAATTAAGAAGCCCAACTTGCACGGGCTTTTACCCTGACTGACTATTTGATATAATAGCTAGAATTTCATCACAGATATATAGACAATTTCTTATCCAAACCTGTCAATAATTTCCTGTCCTTTTCAAAACTCGAACAGTATCGCTCTTATTGAGTTTTCCTGTAGTCGCCGGTTAATAGAAGGTAGTAGGCGCCGTTAAGGTAAATATGTAGAAGGTATTCCAACCATTGACTCAACAAACTATTTTCTAATCAAGCTGCTTTATGCTCTCACAGTGAACACAACAGTCGCTATATTGGCTAAACATCTGCTATTATCAGCACAAAGGTTGGCCGCATTCCCAAAAGTTTTCAGCCGCCGCCGAAAGCACAACAGTTGCGGCTACCTCTCGCGTTTGCAAGCAATAGCAGTTGTCTCAGTAGTAACTGCAAGCTCATCAGTTAGCCCAGCAGTTGGCTTAGCAGTCTTTGCTTTCTCTTAACTGTTTCTTCACTTCACCAGTTGCTGACGAAGGCACGAAGTCTGCGGCAACAGGAAGATACTGAAGCCTTCAGCAGCCTTTATTAGCCTCGCAGTCTTTTGCTGCTGAGCGCCCTTGTGCTTTCACAAGCTTCATGTCTTCTATCTTTGTTCGTTCTTCTTAAGTATTAATAAACGTCAATCATCTCATAACTCTATTATATAACGAAAAATTGTAAGGAACTTCGTTTATCTTGGTCCATATAATTTCCCATGTGCTGTAAAACTTTGCAAACAATAATAAAATATCTTATCCATAAACACCTACCTGTGCTTTACCAAAGTACTAAACTAATCTTCCGAAGAAAAAAAAATCCTAAAGGACACAATTGAAACGCACCACGAGTTTCAAAAATTTTAATAGTCTAAAATGAATACGAAGAAACCATAATATCAATAAAGCGTTGCATAACCATAGCTCACATTCACAATCTGCAACCATCACCTTCTCTACCAGACTAGTCGCGCGTGTCGCTCACAAAATCGGGGGCACTCGAGGGCTTTCTTAGTGCTTGGGTTTCAGCTTCATTAATAATTCTACAATATTTCTAATTTGAGAGGATAATTAATCATCTTAATTAATCAATTAAGAGTAAATATCAATAACAATAAAAATACTAAGATATTATGAGTCAAAACTCGGGTTCAATTCTAATCCATGATTATGGGTGTGTTCTTAATCTGTTGACTAATTTGTCTTCATTTGAGCGTAGCCTTAATAAAACATGTTTATTCAGAATAAGCATGATAATCGAAATTCTCATATCAGATGAAAACAACATATGCTTTACTGATTAAGTGATTGACCGATTTTGCCTAAAAATAATCCATATCTATCCATTGTCGAAATGTCAGATGATTCAATATCTTTTCTCAACGTGATTCAAACATACCCAACCTTTCAGTACGTACCCAAGATCCATACAATTAGCATAATTGTTGTTCGCATAAAATATTCAAAATTTTTCTTCACGTAGGACTGGTATTTACTTCTTCTGGATTATATATCAGTCTTTTTACTGCCGAAATGATAACAATCATTTCATATAAGATCAAGTATTGCTTTTCACCGATGAACTCTTTTCGAAATCAAAAACCGAATAAATTCATCCACTTAAGTTCAAATAATAGAGGATCTAAACACACAATGCAATTTCCAATCTTTTCCCAATCATCAATTCAAGAAAAGCTTCTCAAATTAATCACATTTGAAAAATAATTAACCAAAGCAATTAGGTTGCTTGGCCAGCGATTGTGCAGTCACTCAACCAACTTTGCAGAGTCAACCACAGCTTCAGTCTCTTTACCAACCTCTATCAGTGGTTGAACCAGTCATACAGACTGAGCAGCTAAGACGCACGGTAGAGGTTCAACTAACCCAGCTGATCAAACGTCTCAACCAGCCATTAAAGTGGCTCAAACTTTGCCCAAGTCAACGGTGCGGTTTGCGCTGCCTATTCACAATAAATACAAATATTGTGAATAGGCCGCGCAAATACAATAAATACAAGTTAATTGTGGCGGACACAAGACGGAATATAAATCTTTTAATGCTCTGCACGAATTTTTCGTAGTGGTGACGCAAGATATAGAACGGTCGGCAACATGATCAAACATGATGTCTCGCAACATGATCGAGCATGATGTCTCGCAACATGATCGAGCATGATGTCTCGCAACATGATCGAACATGATGTCTCGCAACATGATCGAGCATGATGTCGTGCAACATGATCGAACATGATTATGATGTCTCAGACCAACCAAGGGTCGGCAAAGAGTGAGCTAATGACCGCCTCCATGTAATGTTGCTTCCAATAAACATTCTTCGGTACTTCGTTCTGAACATGTCGCCATAGTTTAATGTTTCTTGGTATTACTCAATATGTAAAATATTGACACTTGGCCATATTAAGACTCACAGTTCTGAAAAAGCTAAATTAAGTAGGAACAAAAAATTATAAACAAAATTCACTTGACATGGTCAGTGAAATCTTCAATGATCTCTCGAAAATATGGGCGTCGAATTTTTCAGTTCGTATTTGACGAATGGAACAGCGAGAATTGGACCGACTATCCAAAGCATCTATCCAAATTTTTAAAATAAAAAAATATGTTTAGTTTTCTCGTCTCATTATTTTTGAAGAATAAACTATGAATAAGAAATCAAATCACAGAAAGTAAACATTTCTGTTCAATGATAAATGCGAAATTGCCACGTGGTGAAAAAAAGTTAAAGAAGAAAATAATAAAAATAATTAAATAAAGCTTTTGCAATTTTGTAAATTAAAACATATGAAATTGTCACTTCAGAATAAATTTTTTCGTCAATTTCTTGACCTCTCAAAAGTGAAAAGTGAAGGTTCACAATTATTTAGAGAAAGGAGCGGGATTTCTTCAAGGACGATTCTGTCATCTGACATCAACGTACGTGGGAGCGCATGTGTAATAAAGAAACGAAACATCATCGAATATAATGAATTTTTGGTGAATACTATTAAAAATGGAATTAACTGAAAATTTACTTTCATTTATTTATCAGAAACTTTGTGAAAGAAAATTGTGCGCATTTTAACACATTTGATTAAGGAACGTTGTATCATTGCAATAATACAAACCAATGATAACTTCTGGGCACAAAAATGTTTTTGCAGTTCAGAAAAAAAAAACAAGATGTTGTTCAGCTACCGTAATAAATTCAGCTACTGGAATAAAATACACATCGAGTAGGAGGACCTCGTACGTACAAAAAGCAGCGATGCCTTGGAGGAGGAAGCTTTGTGTGCCCTTCTCTTGCACAAGTCCGTCCTCAGGCAAGGCTGTTCACTGGACGCCAGCGCAGCATTTCCTGCTTCAACCAAGAAAAAAGCAGGCCACTTTCTAGCCGTCAACAGGAATAGCGTTCTGCTCTTAACGCTCTAGGTGGGCGGACCCCTGCGTTACACCTGAGACGGGGGCCATGCCCCGGCTCACGGAATTTTGCAATCATATGAGGTCACTAAGAGACTTTCAAACATTAGGAAAGTTATTCTCTGCTCCCCAATTGGCTGCGTAGTCTTCTAGTTTTGTGTTAAATTATCACTTATTATTGGCAATTAGTTACTCTAGCATTAATTGTATTGCAGATACCGTTAAGATCGTCATTGTAAATAATTCAAGGGTACTGTCAGAGAGACAAGTGTGTGCGGCTACTTATTTCTGTAAAATTTTACACTTAATAGATTTAATTTATTGCCGTCAAAACTTTCACTCTTTTTCCAGATGCATCTAAATTCTCGAAGGTGGTTTTCTACGTGGTTAGGCTACATGATGGCATCGAATAGACGATAATCATGTTAAACAGAATAAAAATTCATTCTATTCATTCCGTGATTAAACGCTGTCGATTCCCGAAGCTTAGTATAGAATATAAATGATCAAACTAAGCTAGGCTTGACCAGGATTGTTAAAAAAATTGAATGGCTTAAAGGGAAGGAAAAATCTTCACGGAAGCGAAATTGAACAAAGCAATTTCATTGATTGTTATGAGCAAAACCAAACGAAAGTTAGACGAATTGCCCAACCGAATACATGAGGAAGTTGATGTAATATCTATTTTATGGACGTTAACACCTCGGACTAGCAGCATTAAAGGCGATCCGGCAATTTTCATGCAAGTAATCAATTTGGACCGACACGCCGACAATCTATAGCATGTTCGTCCTGCAGTCACGAGGAAGAGATTGCGGCTATATTTTTTATAACATTGCTCCTATTTGTGGCGAAATTACGAGCTTCATAAATATTGTAATTGCATCAGCCTTGCAATGCTACAACTTGCATCATCTGCCGGGATTGCAGAGTTCGAGCCGAACTAGAGCTTCATGCTTTATGATATCTAGATTATGAGAATTCGTCGTTAACATGACGAAAAATTACGAATAATAATCATTTTATTCATAGTTTATATATATTTTGGTAATTTTTCCTCATATTTTCGATGAACTAATTAAAATAATTTCCTACGAGCATTTCAAATATATAAAGCCGAATTCATTCTATCGAAATTGAGGGGAAATTACAGTTAAGTGCAGAATGTATTCAATCAAAACCCAATCATCGTTTTGCTGATCCTAGACTTTTACTCTACTACAGGTTCTTCATTACTATAAAATAGGCTTTTTATGTAACCGCTCTCTCTTCTCCAGCTTGGAGAATATTCTGGTCCTTCACTATACGATGTTTATCACCACTGTGAACGCATGGTGACAACTTCTATCTCGTCAATTACGCGTGATTCCCTTCACTTAACTTTCTAGAGCGTATCGATCATTGCTGAACCTTCCCGCTGCGTTGCCGATATCTTCCCATCCTTGCGAAAGAAAATGATAATGCTAATGAAGTGTGTGTGCTAAGTCAAAAATTTTCCCAGACTACGGTATTACGGCTAATTATTTTGAATAACCATTTTTCAAAGCTGTATTACGACATAAAAATAACTTCTATGAATGTTTTGATAAATGAAATTGCGTTCAAGTTGGACGTTTTGAAACGTGAGTTCAGGCTTCAGCGTTAGACCAAAAGCCAATGGAGAAAGTGGAAAATTACGAAAAATGCAATTGCAATTTAGAATGCGACTATATAGTACAACACTTCGATTGTATGTCAAAAATAATATTGGACTTCATGAATACCTATTGACATTTTTATTTTTCTCAATTTATTATCAACTTGTGGTTTCGGCATACTATATTAAATTTGAGTTTAATGTCTTCAAAATTAATAAATATATCGAAAAAATTACACTAACAGACACAGCTTTGCTGAATTAATTTGATTTGAGTGTATGGTATGATTTGTTATCGTGGTTTTCATGTCTCTATTTCAATATTTTAGTCCATTTGATTCTCACACGTGCACGATATAACGACATATAGCGTTTCTACACGCCGCTACTATTGGATTCGGGCTACAGGCCATTAATGAACTTTTTACTCGCCTGCCTTATTTTTTTCTTGCTTTTTTACTTCGGATGGAAATTGCTATTCTATAATGTCGATTCATTAAATCATGAACATTTTTTCATAAATTTTTATGTAATTCACTTAATTTAATTCACATGTTGGAGAAATATTACCGCATTCTCAGTGGTTAACATTCATTCATTTTTAGCGCATTTTCTCATTTATGGAAAAAATGCACTATTGTGCTCGCCATGTCCGTCTGTCTGTCTGTCCGTCCGTCTGTCCGTCCATCCGTAACCTCAAGTTTTCGTTGACGAGAAAATGCGCTCTCTGTCACTCACTGCAGTGAGTACTGAGTTATATTTTTCCTTTCTTATTTAAGCACAAAATGGCCTTATCATTTTGTCGATTCATGAAATCCTAATACTGATTTGATAGGAATGAACAATTTTTCTGTGGACAGAGAAATAGCACTGGAATGTTATTGGCTGGTATTCATTGATAGAAGAACATTCCCATTTGAACAGGACGAACTTGTGTAGCAAACACTGTATATCCGCTGAGCTGCACATTCATGGCACGACGCAGCTGTGTACAACAGCTGAATATTGCGAGACTGGCCCATCCATTTAAAATAATATTTTACGCTCGCATACTTTGGTGAATTATTTTACTTATTATATTTTATTACTCTTTCATCTATCATTTTACGCACCCTTGCTTTGTAATATTATTTTACACCCCCGGCCCTTTAAATATTATTTCACTCTCCCATTCCTTCATAAATTATTCTACGCATTCATACTTTCAAATATTATCTAACGCAGCAATACTTTTAAATATCATCTCCCGCTTTGTATGCATTTATTCCGGTCGAAATCGCTGGGTTGATTTAGTTGAGTTGATTGATACTTTGAGTTGGTATCAAGGTATAACTCGAATCGAGTGAGACAGCTTATTTGTGGAATAACTGGGTAGGAATACAATTAACTATACGTACGTAATCAATTAGAAAAAAATTATGTGCGAAGCTCAACGCCAAATGTTTACTAAAGTTGTGCAAATTTTGAAATCTATAATTAATGTTTCTCTACATCCATGAACTCTGACGACTCTGATTACTTGTGATATAATGTAAAATTAATATACTATAAATAAATTTATTAATAACTTTTACATAGCCTAGGAAAAGACATATAAAGTGAAATAAATATGATTTCATGAGGTCATTTGATATATGTTATATAAAAAGGTATATATATGAAAAATACTTGGTTATATTTTTTCCAGTGAAAATAATGTTTTGACCGAATTATTACCCGTCTGGCGATTCCTGTTCCTTTAAAAAAAACGTTCATTTTTTCAATCTAATCTCAAAATATCAAAAACCGGCTCTTAAGAGCACAATTGATTTACTTATCTTTCATTGAAGTAAATCATAAAATAATGTTTTTTGTCGTTACAACTGCTTTAATTTTCGTGGTCATTGTTCCTGGTATTTTCCAGCGCTTCAATACGTACAATATTCTAGCCCCGCTCTACCACCAGCGTATGCCGGCAAGATCGCTCGTTCTATTTGGACGCCACCGGACAAAGATCGACTAATTAAATGAGGTGTAATAATATTATATTATTTATTAATATTAAAGGGAGCACGTCATGATCGTCCTAAGCTAGGATTAATTTAGTTCTTGAACTAAAAATGCGCAAATCAAAGTTGCAGACATGGAAACATGAACTCTTTTTGTAATTGCACGTAGCACGTTTCTAGCTTTTTTCCCAAATTAGATGAAACAATAAGGTGCTAAAAAAATTAATGTTCTTGAACATTCAACATTGCCAAATTTTTGATGATTTTCTTAAAAGACAACAATATAATTTTTTTTCACACATCTTTTTATATTGATTGGGAATTTATCTAGATGCATTCAGCATCTCATTTATTATTTAATAAGATAAGAGACTTTAAAATCGACCCACTTGACATAGACATTTGAATTCACCACTATTTATTGAAATCCCTGCTTCAAATAATTTTTTCATGCAGTTAATGTCACAAGATATTGTTAACAGCCTATCAGAAAGGAATCACAAAAAAGCTTTCAGCTTTGTGTTGCAATTAGCTTCATGTTTTTTCTAATTGATCCAAGATGTTGTCCGGTGTATCGCATTTACGAGTATTAAAATAAGGTATTGAGTATAATATATTGTGTGTCAGCTTATGAGATATATTAGAAAGAATTTGCTTCTTGGTTTTAGAGATGTATTTCATATAAAATCTCTTAGCTGTTTTTAGTGACTTCACTTTTTACAAAAAGACAAATAAGTAGTTGAATTGACGTCTAAAATAATTTAAGTATTATTAACGTTGAATACGGTAAAAATATTGGGGTCTGATAAATGAAATGAACACAAATAAATAAATACTGACGTAAACATTTTTTGAACAATTCTGTGCATGTGCACACATGGAATCTTATCCTATTTTCCGCGTGAATAGCATTGCAATATTAGAATAAGAGAGCAATAAAGTAATGTACACCCCTATGCTTAAAGTGCACGCCACAGATTCTTACCCTCACTACATGCAGCATCGCATACATCACATGTTCACCACAGCACCACATGCACCACATGATCACCACAGCACCTCATCACATGATCACCACAGCACCGCATGCATCACATGATCACCACAGCACCGCTTACATCACATGATCACCACAGCACCGCATGCACCACATGATCACCACAGCACTGCATACATCACATGATCACCACAGCACCACATGTACCACATGATCACCACAGCACCACATACATCACATGATCACCACAGCACCGCATACATCACATGATCACCACAGCACCGCATGCATCATCTGATCACAGCAGCACCACATGTACCACATGATCACCACAGCACCACATACATCACATGATCACCACAGCACCGCATACATCACATGATCACCACAGCACCACATGCACCACATGATCACCACAGCACCACATGCACTATCTGATCACAGCAGCACCACATGCAGCTCATCATCATGATGACAGCACCGCCCACGGCCATCCAGTGCTGCGGTGGCAGCAGGATGCTGCAACTTTCACTGCGGTGATACAAATGCTGTACTCGTATGTGTCTCACGCTGCGCCGGCGTTTTGACGCAGCTGCAGCAGCAAGGTTGCTCAAAGTATCGATCGATGAATGCATCTGATTTACTAAGTCAACTCAAACCTTCCTCGATATTGCCTGGTTTTTTAATGTTTGATGAATTCATGTGTGAAGGATTTGATGGGATCGAAGTAGAAAAATTATTTTTCTGGGATCCTGTTCAATAAATGTTAATTGAACCAATAAGACACGTGTTGAGAACTCAACGTATAACTTGTAACACACTTATACCATGAACGCCTGTAATAAGAACACAACTTATATCTGGAGCGTATTTTTATCAAATGATGAAAAGACTTTGATGGCAGTACAGATCGGTGGGGCAGGATATTAGCTCGCTATTAACATGACCTATTTTGACAGGACTTCTATCCTGTTCACCGATACTTTTTCCCTGAGCCAAATTAAACTATGCCTAAAAATATGACCTGTAGTAATTATGTAATGGATCGTTGAATTGATCAGTTTCTGTGCCCCATCCAGCTACAACTTTAAAAAACATCATTTTTTCTTATTCTCTTCCATATTTTATCTCGTTTCAGTCTACTAAAATCGCAGAATACGCAATTGGGAGTATGCAAGTTTTCTAGGTATGCTAGAAAGAAATATCGAGAAAATATCTAGAAGATGGGAATATAATAGCAAAGAAGTAAAAAATATCACTAGAATTAGAAAGTTGTTAGCAGTGGGCGGAATTCCAAAGGCATTTGATGCATATAGAAGTATGGCGTCTCGAGGCTAAGTAATTTTAAACCATTTGAGGACAATTGAGTGATTGGTTTCATTGCTGTCGGGCACAATATATAGCACAATCCATAATAATACAAATATTTTTAGTAATATACAAATTGTTACAAATAGATAGATTAATGGGGGCCAAGGAATAGGCCTAGACCTAAATTAGAGAATTCGTTAATAGTAACCGAACATGTGAATATGAAATGGAATTATCAGAATTTATCTACAAGTATTATGAATTGTGAATTAATTAAATCAGCGAAAATATAGCAATTGCCATGATTCTTCTTGTCTTATACTAAGGATTTCTCTTTTTTTCGCAAGCACTGAATTAAAAAAATATTATATTGGAGATGGGTCGGAAAAATAAAATTATTAGAGAAATAATCTTAACAGTACTGTTGTAGGAGAAATAAGATTATTGGAAAAAGTTAGCACCATTTGCCTGAAAAACGCGTTTGGGAACAGCAAATCCCAGCGTAACACAGGACCCCATGCAGTTGAGCTGGCCGTGAAGTCGTCTCGTGTACAATTAAACTTGACATCCATGATACAATGAACCTCTTCTTGTACGCGGTCATCTTTGTCTGTCCAGCGTCAAGCAGAGACTGAGTTTCCATCTCATTAATCATAGAAATGATCGGCTCCCAAACTTTCCATGACCTAATGGAAAAATAATAAATAAACTCTTAACAATGTTTCACATTAATATGTTCCTTGCATTTTAAAGGGAAAGTTGAAGTTGAGAGTCTACAGTTAATGTTTAAAATGCTTGAATTCTTGTGACTAATCTACACGCTCAGTAAAACGTGATCCAATTTGCATTGTTTAATGTATTATACAATTTTCCTTCCAATCAGTTAGAGAACCAGTGTGTAAGAACCATGGCGTGGGCTAGATAGAACACTTTGCTCTGCTTAATTGACGCATAAAATTATAGTTAATTGTAAAGTTTTTCAGTTTCAGATTCAGTAGGAGATAGGAAATTCCCAGTGATTTACAAAAGGTTTTAATTTCATTCTTTACACCTAATTAGCTGCTGTATCACACCTGAGTGCATCGTGCCGTGTAGAACATCCATCCAGGAATGTTGATCGTGCTACTGTAATTGTTTTTTTGTTATGCATCGCACAGACCCGCTAGTTGGGCGGTGTAAATGCAGGTCGTATGGTCCCATTCGTCGCATTCTTTTTGCAGGGTTTGCCGCCACAGCAAGACTTTCCCTCACAACTGCGATCACAGGGAAAGGTTCCTATGCCTGGGGCCTGGAGTTTGTTGCTCGGCTTGTGGCAACCAAACCGGCAATTGCCGATCCATTTGGCGAGCCTCAACTTGCGCGGGACAGCAACCCTTCCTTCAAGTCTCGGTTGTGAAGGCAAAAGCACACGCAATGCTTCTGGTTCTTGAGTAGTGACGGTGAACTGTGGTGAGTGTAATGGTTCGCGAATATGCACTTATTTGCTATATAATTATTCGAATATGAGGAACTATGATTTAGGAATGTTTCTCGAATAGTTTAACAGAATACATTATTAATGCAAGCCGGAGGCAATAAAAAATTTGTTTCTTTGTGTAAAAGGAACCCATTAACGAGGTTTTATAAACAGATTCAATAAGCTTAATTTAACAAGCCGCTTTAGAAATTTAAGTGGCCATCAAAGTGTTCCCTCTAAATGATAATTGAAATACTGATCGGCGTTCTCATAGTATTTATATTACTATGTAAATTAATATATACCAGAAATATACCACGCCATTTCGATCTCATTTATACCTGAGATTTTTTGAACGACTTTGCAATTAGACAACACTAATTTAAAGCAAACAATAATTTTTTAAAACAATCAAGATTTGAACGGCATTTCTACTTTATTTGTGCTAAGTTTCTGAAACAAGTGGAAGGTGTGACTACAGTTTAAATCCAGTGGGCAGCTGTTTATTGTACGGGTCGTTGACATTTCATTAGTCATTTACAGACGAGACTTCCAAGACCAAAGTTCCATTTTATTTATTTCAATAATCTAATAATTGTTCGTAGTTGCAGTAACATTTGTGTTGAAGTTTCAACCAAGTTTTCAGTGCCGCTCAAAAATGAGTGGCTTCAATTCGCAGTTGTCACTGCAGTGATGGGTCTATACGGACAATATTTGTGTTGCTATACTGAACGCACAAGCAAGAACAGCGGTTTCTTGGTCGGCTCATGGTCTCTAATGTTAAATTTTTCGACTACCGGGAAGTGGCACTGGTTGAAATGAACGAAAGAGAGATTCTAGCTATTTTTCCATTGCATTCATTTTCAATTTGTGTACAGTCTCTTGACGAAATGTCACTAAAAAGTACTGCAAGAAAAATCTACGAATGTCGTGCTTGCCAAACTGGCTCGTAAGTTAGTATGTTTGAGTATACCATCAATTGGGCAGGTGATGTGAGTTTCTCATGCATGCTTTCAGCAAAACTATCTGGTGTTTAAAGTTCATCAATTGTTGTTGTAGTGAATGTTTGCATTGGATAGAAAACGCCCGTAGGATAGGGCTCAAGCTTTCCAGACACCTAAACCGATATGCGCAAGTTGAAGAACATCTTTATATTTTTTATCTAGGCTATTCTCTCGCAAAATTAAACATTCGAATGTAAATCGTATTCCGAAATTGTAAAACGTTGAGATACCATATAAGCCATTTCATTTTTGTGTCGGTCCATAGACACATTTGAATGCATTGAGCTTCGGGGAGTTAATTTTTGAATTAAAATGAGGGATTTTTTTTTCCTCTGCAAAAAAAGTATGAAATAAGTGTCAATTCTGTTATGAAATTGGGTCTCATTGACTGCCAGTTCCACGAATTCAGTTTCTGCTTTGCAGATTATTCGAATGAATGATTTGTGCAGAAGATGTTAAAATTGACACCAATGAATATCTATAACGAGAAAACAAATGCCATTAAAAGATATTTACAAACATTTCGAAGATAAATTGACGAAGCCTTGCTTGAGTCGTGCATGTCTACTCAGAGTCACAAGTGGTAAACTTGTCCCAAACCCTAGAACTTTCGTCAGCTTGTGATTATTTACTGCTACATATTTGCATTCCACGCACAGTGAACCGTGCGATGAGTAACGAAGGTTGAGTCGCGTGGATTTATTGCTGTGTAGTCGAGGGTGAATGATTGCTGCTCAGGTTGTAGAAGTTGTGGGAAGAAATTCATTGAACGACAGATCCTCACCTTCAATATTGCTGTTCCTTTCGCATAATATGAATTTCGCATTATTCAGTGTCTTTTTAATGTAACTATTTCAAATTATATTATTTCTGTGAAATCAGTGCTGCGCAATTCACAACAGTAATTATATTCAATCTGGATATGGAAAATCACGTTCGCGTATATTTTTGTGCTATATTTATTCCGTTTTCTTGAGAAATAATTCACTAATTTAGTGTAAATATTCATTTTGCCGCAGTCTCGGTTCAGCAAGGATTCTGAAGCATTTAGCGGAGCCTGGATTTCAGTTTAATATTTATGTTCGCTGCCTTACACTGATAATCAAATTTATAGTACATCCCAGGCGTCAGCTGAAACGCTATCATTACTCGTAGAAAATACAATTTAGTATCACAGCACGCCCTACAGGCACAAATAATACATTGAAAGCCATACACTATATCTCAATTAATACAATTACAATTATAACTTCAGTTAATTCAAAAGTTGCGTCTACTCCTATTTCACTAAAAAAACTAGTAACTAGTGGAAGCCCTTCGAATTCAAACAACGACTAACTTGAGACCGCATTTTCGTTGTATCTTTTACCATCTTCTTGAATTTTTCACGTTAGTTATGAATTATTAAAATCTAATTATATCGGTAACATTTATTTCCAATCTCATTCATCCTAGTTCTTTTCTAAAAGCAAGCAAAAAAATCACCCGGATTGCAGATGTGTATTATATGTTGTAAATGAAAAAAAAATTAAAAGCTTCCAAGTAGAGCAGTTCGAGCTGAAGAACAATGAAGTTCTAATGTTACAAAGAAAAACTCACGTAATCTCCTTTCACTTTTACTCTCGCCTGGCGACGACTGGTCAACTTTCCACTTAAGTTGGGCAGCTCACGCTGCTTGTGCCGCAGCTGCACGGCACGAATAAGCTGGAGCCCACGCTGTCGGTGCCACAGCTGCACGGCACGAATAAGCTGGAGCTCACGCTGCTGGTGCCGCAGCTGCACGGCACGAATAAGCTGGAGCTCACGCTGCTGGTGCCGCAGCTGCACGGCACGAATAAGCTGGAGCTCACGCTGCTGGTGCCGCAGCTGCACGGCACGAATAAGCTGGAGCTCACGCTGCTGGTGCCGCAGCTGCACGGCACGAATAAGCTGGAGCTCACGCTGCTGGTGCTACAGCTGCACGGTACGAATAAGTTGGAGCTCACGCTGCCGGTGCCGCAGCTGCACGGCACGAATAACTTAGTACTTGCGCTGTTAAAAAAGTGTCATATGCGGTAGCCACATAAGTAATTTTGTTCGACAAGCATGCCTGCAACACGTTACGACCATCAGCTTCTACTATTTTCTTTGAAAATTAAGCCGTAGCCGGAATTATGTGCACATGCCTCATGCCATTCGAATTTGTTCTGTTAAAAGGAGTGGCCCGTTAAAAAATATTCCCTTTTAACATTGAGAAATTTGTATGAATTTCTCTAATACGACGTTTCAATAAAAATGTTTCCGTAATGGATAGGAGCGGAATTTCATGCCATCACAAAATGAAGTAAAATTTGTGAGCAGCTCTGCCGCTGAGGCGTCACAGAAGATTGTTCATCAGAGCCCAATATCTTCTTGCTCTCTACTAAGAGCTCGTCAATAGAAGCATAAGCTATAAAAAATTATTTTAACACGAGTTCTCTTGAGAATTAAATTAAAATGCGATAAGACGAAAAATTTCTAGACATTCAACAGGAAATTTACGAATAGCAAATAAAGAACTAAATGCAATGTACTTGTATTTCTTTGTGGTTGTAAAATGATTCGTAAATCACTTATTGCAATGTTAAATTTGTAAATTTGGACCGCATTTTAAAATTTATTAGCGAAGATGTCGCGCCACTAACATAATCAAACATGAGACTATCCCAGTCTTCGCTGCAAATAGTACACTGAAGATTTTTACCAGATCATAATTGGTATATTGACTGCACTGCTTCCTGCTTGCAGCTCTCACGCATTTGCTTCTGTTTCTTCTGTCAGTTATTGCAAGTAAGCGTCGGTGGTGGCTTTCCCATGCGCCATTTCAGACGGAGGAAAAAGGGCTCATTATTGGCGCGATGTTTCATAGCGTCCCGACAACGTATAATCGAAGGAGAATGCTTGCGCCAGGCCACGCTGGTGGGATCTTTCTAAATTTTACTTTTGTGGTAAATGCAAGTGATGCAAGTCCAGGAATTAGTATCAGTTTTATTCCAGGTTTTATTTCTGTCATAAACTGCATAACTAAAATTGGTGTGTTTCGAATTTTGCTCTCTGGGTCGCTTATTCTAGATCTGGCGTTGATAGAAAACATAACTGCATTTTGTTAATTTTTTAGCTATTCATAACACGTCGCTAAGTTTCATACTGAAATCCTGCCGGTGCTTAATATGTATTAAAAGTCGATTTTGTATGGAAGTTTTTAAACCTTAGTGCGATACTCTTATGTAGATCAATTAATCATACATAAGGCCGATGAAAAGACTTCGAAGGAATAAATAATAATAATAATAATAAAATTGACGAGCCTGAACAGTAACTAGATTTATATTCTTACAAAACTTAGGATTAGGTAAAAACCCATAAGCTTTATGTTTTAGCACGGCCCAAATCTAAATTTAAAACACTTCCTTCATGTATTCCATTTGCAATTCTCATTTGGCTAACGAGAAACTTTACTTATAGGAAAATCCGTAAAGTGTTAATAGAATGACAAATTAAAAATACTTTAATCTTGTATGCTCACACGGAAATTTTAAAAGCGATATGGAGATCAATTCTACTTTTTTCTTTGCATTAGCTTGAAATTCTCAGCTGAATTAATTGAGTTAACCCCTTAGAAATGCTTATCGCTTTGGGACTTAAATTCCATGAAATGCTTAACCGATTGGATTCCGTTCCATTTTACAACACTTCTCTTTAACTTCACTTCTTGTTTGTCTGTCTGTTTGTCTGTCTGTCTGCTACAAATCTTGTAATCTAAATTTAATACACTTCTACTTATCCTATCGATCTGAAATTTTGCACACTTGTGTAAAGTTGGAGACAATGCATGAATCAAATGTCAAAATAAAAGATTTTAAAAATTAAAAAAAAAATTTTTTTTTCAATATTAAAAAAATTGAAAAAATAATTTTGTCAGCTCCAAATCTTATAACTGATATCTGACACACTTTTATACGTCTGATTGATCTGAAATTTTGCACACTTGTGTGGAGTCAGAGGCAATACAGGAATCAATTAATAGAATAAATAATTTTGAAAAAAATTAATATATTAAAAAATTTATATATTAAAAAAAATTGAAAAACTAACTTTTTTAATATTCGAAAATTAAATGAGAAATTCATTGTACATTTGTAAGATTGGAGACACTGGATTCTTTGGAAGTGTTGTCTTAAAAATTAATTTTTAAACGCATATTATTTAGAGGACAGTAACCAAAAAAATTCGAGTCCTAGTATTGAATAACTGCAATCATTTCCTACAAATGTTTCTGATCGGCATCCCTTATGTTTCTGATTGGCATAATGTTTCAGATTCCTCACGGAATGAACAGAGTTGAAACTAATTCAACGCTGTAAAACTCACTCGCGTTGCACCGTTTAACTTCAAGAACTGTTGTTTATTTATTTCTTTTGCAGCATGCAGATGACTATAAGTAGGCAGTATCCAATAATTCTCTGAAACTCTCATGCAACTTCAACCATGCAGTTAGACTTTCGAATGATTTTCGAATCTGGTTTTTCTTATATGATGTACAACAATAAAAATTATGTCGAGATATCAGTTGCCATATAACAAATTGTTGTCAATAATATTTAAGAGC
This sequence comes from Hyalella azteca, assembly GCF_000764305.2. Classification (NCBI taxonomy): domain Eukaryota; kingdom Metazoa; phylum Arthropoda; class Malacostraca; order Amphipoda; family Hyalellidae; genus Hyalella; species Hyalella azteca. The sequence goes on along the minus strand of NW_025944135.1, from coordinate 141,315 downwards.
CATTGAAAAAAAATCAAGCTAAAATTCCACACATTTGCTGAATAAGATTTGAAGTATGTCGTTTCTCTTTACCGTGCATAAATCATTGACTGAAAATTCCAGACTGGGATGCATCAAATGACTTGACCGGCATCAGAAGCTCGTATATGGTTTGAACGCAGGAGAGAGTATCCTGCTTATATAGAACGGCTTGGTGGCATCTTCACAGTTAAACCTCATTACTATAACATCTAAGTGAAAAAATAATTGTCTCTAAATTGGGACGTCGATAATATTATTAATACAATATTATTATCATATTATAGATATATTTACTAGTTGTTATATACATATTACAGATACTTTACTAATTTCACGTTGACAAAAACAAGTTACAAGGCATGCATATGCATGAAATTGGATGCACAAATGCAGAAATTCGAATTAAAATATTAGTCATTATTTTCTTTATTCTGGTAACGTATTCGTTAGTGGAAATGATGCAACTAGCAAACTTGTCGATAATAATGGTTTACATTTCCATCACGTCAGTTGAATGTAATAGATTTTGCTTTAAATATTCAATGGAGTATTTATTAGTGTTCTATTGTTGGCAGCACAGCAGTGATCTTTTTTATTGGTTACCCGTCGAATGTGCGTGCCTTTAATTTGTGAAGGCAAGTGTTCAATATACATAGAATGTGAGGCAAACATCTCTGTCGTGAGGACCGCTCAGTAACACCATCACTTATCTATAATGATGCATAATTAATGAAGAATCATGTATTACTCTACCATTGTGAATATGATGCATTAAAAATAAATAGAAAACATTTGACAAATTGGAATAGTGACCATGTGTCGCAATGCTGTTCTCTTGATACAGTTTATAATAATTCTTTACGCGAATACTTCGAAAACACATGTTTTTGTTGTGGTGAACTCAAAGCCTTGTCTTTGAATCAGCATGGAAGCGATCAAACGTACATGAACTGTTGTTCCCATCGGTGTGAATTGCATCGCTAAGCTCCATCATTAACCTGAGTGCTGGACGATGACAAACCGTCACACACGTCAGGACAAACGACCAGCAGCAGTCAAGTTTAAGATTGAAATGATCTTTGTTAAATAATATATTCGGTCAAGTAATTCTATGAACAAAATTAGGAGTAATAGTGGTATCAATCAAGCCTTTCACGTGTCGGAATTCCTAAGATTAATAAAGGCCCAACGGTGAAAATTTCACACTATACATATTTAAACAACATCAACAAGCAACACATCCTAACCTCGATCACTGCGTAGAATATTGGCTCTTGTATACTAGTTACTTACTTGCATTTTCCGTCAATTGGGCCACTCACAGATGAGCTGAAAGTGAAAGCAAACCTGTCTTCAAGTAGTGCGGGAGGAACTATAGCTTTGGATTGCTATCGATTAGAAATTCGATGTTAGCGTTTTGGTATGCACTTACGATATCAGACAAGAGTTTCCTGCTTTCGATGATTAATGGTAACTCAACATTATTTATTGTCGCATACGTTGTTTTTATATGTCGGTTACTTGCGCGTTAGCAATCTTGTAATCGCTACTCATCTCAATCATTCAGCGCACATTCGCATTGTCGAGGCTAACGGCCTCTACAGCAAACACTCTTATTAAAGTGGCGCAATAGGCAGAAATATCACATGAGTAGGCGAGATGCCGCTGTTGAAGGCGCATTTTCCAAGCTTATTTAACGCTGTAATTGTGATGCAAACTCGTGAGAACGTCCCGTTTGTCATAAGGTTGATTTCACGCCGTGACTGCATCAAGATCTCTTCATGAAGCCGGTAAATACTTAATGTGCTAAAACATGTCGGAGTTCCAACTGCACTCCAACATCAACACTTAACTGCGTACTATTGGTGTTTGTTAAATTCAGCTCCTTCAACTTTAATTTGTATTACAAAATAATTTCAAAATTCGTTGAGTCTTCTTATAATCGGGTTTTAACGCATCTAAAGTACTGAACATTTGATGCATTAATGTACACAGCATTTAGCTGAAAAGGAGCATACGTAAATGCGAATTAATAACTTGAACCTTTTCCAAGATATGAGTTTTTTCCGCGCATAAAAATGATTTTTGAATTTGCATATCGAGTATTTGAAAGTAGTAAAAGAGTTAGACGGCTGAGTTCAACTGGAGATATGAGGCTGGAATTGAAAGGGAATGCGGCCTTCTGACACCGTTCAGTGAGATCTGGACAACTCGTCGTTCATCTAGGCTGAAGCTACAGGCCGAGATGAGGAGCAAAAACGTCTACTTGAGGCTCCTGCTTTGCATATAAATTAATACTCATATGTCCTAGTATGAATATTCTTCTTTCTTTGATAATTAGTTGTGATCCAACAATGTGTGCATGATAATAACGTTCTTGACTATTTTCTGTAAGCTCATATTTGTGAACACTAATGAGGGTCGACGTATATGGATGGTGTAGGGTTATTACGAAGAAAATAAAATTTCCCGGCAAGATTAACGGTGGCTCATGGCATGTTTATAGCAAATTCCTGCCTATGACCAACGGGCGAACAGTGCAATCAAAGCTAGCAAAATTTGCTTCGCTCAGCTCGCAACAAACGGAGGGAAAATTCGACTCCATCGCGAACGGATGAAGATGTTACGTACACTGTTGGTGCCTTAAGGGCGCAATCTCTTGACCTCTTGTGGCAAAGCTAAAAACTGCGATGCGGCACTTGGATTGTGCAGCCCAGGAAGGTACAATAAATCAACATAATTCGATTGTAAATCAAAATTTGATCGTGCCGATCATGGTGTTGGTAGTTTCAATTAAACTGTTAGGGAAAATCAACGCGGTTAAATTCAATAATTATTTATCCTATCTTTGCAAAATGCACTTATGAAGACCAAACGAACCTCCCATGAGCTCTACCAGAATTCACTTAAAAAGCATTCTCTGAACAGCACTAAAACGACTTACATTAGTACCCATAAGTCACAAGTACAAAGTACCCAGAAGTCTCCTCGGAAAGAAATATTTGTCGAAACGGAGAAATTTTGAAAGACGTTGTTTGGGCTCCCAAACCCAACTAAACTGCATGTTCATATATGTTTAAATCCAGTGAATAATCATAACTAAAACATTTTATTGCATCCCATTTTCAGATAAACAAATGATCAACGTTATGTAAACTTTCAATAATGAATAAACGCTCGTAACCGTTAACACTTTGGTGCATGCTTTCCTCCTAGGATGCTTCTTGGATTAAAGACTTGAGATTTGAATCTTGACCTATGAGCTCCGGTCATGGGCTTTGAGACTTTTTAAAAAAAGTAACATAAACTAATCAAATGAACATATCCATAAGCATGAAACCGAAGTATTCACAAAAACTATTCCACAACTATTATTTATTAATTGGCAACGCATCCTAGTACAACACATACCTCTGCTCTGCATGGCTTCCCACGTACGCAACAATAATAATCGAACCTTAGCATTCCGCACATTTCTTCCGCGGGTAACTCTAATCTAAAATAACAAACAAATTTTTTAATAATAAACCATTTTTTAACCAATTTTATCGTCTCGCATTACATTGAAAATTATAAACGATTTCTATCCCTTACAACGTGCCGGAGAAATTACATGTAACTTGAGTGAAATGATCATCATTTATGGTGCTTATGGACCTGCTGTAGCAGCAAAAGAGCTCGGAAGAAACCAGTTGTGGGTCTCACATCGAGAACCTTGTCTTCTAGCTGAGGTATAATTGCGCCACCAGTTTGGCAGGAAAGGCATTAGGAGATGAATGTTCCAGAGCTGGTCGACCGGCTAATTTGCATATATCCAGGCTGGGCGTCCAGCAATGGGTGCCATTGAGGGAGCTGGGGTTAGCTGAATGTCGGACGGAATATTTAAATGATGTGAAACACATCAGTTCTTGAAAACGGGTGCAACGCATGTAGGTTATTGTTTATAAATTTGCTTAATATGCGGATTATTATAACAAACTAATTTCAGGAAAGTTTAATAAAGCAATAAATACGAACGTGCAACTTGCCATGTGCATCGCAGATGGCCACTGAATTCTTTCTAATTTTTTATTAAAATACATTTTTTCCTATTTATACAGTGAGAATTAATAAAAATATACATTTGTGAATTCAAAATTGAAAAAAACTCAGAAATTATTAATTTAGTTTTATTAGTAGCTCTACAGTTTAATGTTTGTTTATCAGTTGTTAGGATGTGATCAGGGCGGGGTCTCACTCTAGTGTGAAAGATTAGAGGTGAGATCATAAGCGGTGCATCTCAACATTAGCGGGCATTAGGTCTGGATATTTTTGTCAATCCTTCTAGTAGAAACTATACGTATCTTGAAATTTTTCCTTAATGTTTGCTTAAATGTAACCTTTATGACATGTGCACTATATGTGTTATATATTTAATGCAGTCTAACATCCACACTTGAAAATGTGTACGTACCAAAAGCTGCAGTCCATCATAGACATTTAGTTATGTATGTACCAAATAAGTACGATAAGCAGCCATCCAAAATTCATGTTTAATAAAATATTTAATTAATAACACCATTCAAACAAAGCATATTCATAATTGATTTTCTTAAATTCTATTTAAGAAAATCTGAGATCCATTCAATAGCGTTCTTAACAATAGCTACTGGCCAAAAGATTAAATATAGCCTTTTGATTCCTGTGACTTGATGCTCTACGAGATATTAATAAATCAATATAAAATACTGAATTCGTGATGATAAAGTAATCGCAGCTACGGTTATTCTAAGTGATGTTAAATTTTACGTCTCCACAATGCTTACTAGTCTCCACACTGCATCGCTTCGTTAAGCTGCTCAAGCAACTCCAACGAAGGAATGTAAAATGCAAAATGGTTTAAAATAATTTGTACGAAGCTATATCATGTCAGAATAAATATAATCTCCGCAATGCAGCCTGTCTTATTTCCATTAAATTTATTTTTTATCCAGAAAATTATTATACCGTTACTTCCGTTAATAATTATAATCCGTTATAATAAAACCAGTCACGTATCAATCACGAATTAATAAGTGAAGCAAACGGAAATTTAATTGGGTTCAAGTTTATTCTGACTAAAGTTGGTAAGGTAGGGTAACATGGGGCAGCGAGCCCACTGCGGGTCACGGGCCTATAGCGGGTTTCTCGCTAAGTATGGCAGATATTGGTCCGTGTTCTCTACCGCCTTTCGACAGTTTCACTGGGATGAAGTGTACGGATTTACGTTTTGCTAAGTGATTGCGTTATTAAGTTCTTTGCGAATAACTGTTTTAGTCCAGATAAAAATTTTTTTGCCGCTAAATAAAGTTTTTTTCGATTACTATAGATGAAGCTTTTGAAATTACTGTGAATTATTTTTTCAAAGTAATATTTATAGGGTGCAATGGGCCCATTTTGACACTTTTTGCAAAACAGTGTTTCATTAAAAATTGAATGAACATATAGGCGTCTAATTCACATCATACATTCCTCATTAGTTGTACCTTTAAACAAAACAAAGAACCACCGCGTATCAATTGAAACTTCATCAAAAATTTAGTTTAAAAAAAGGGGGGGGGGCGCGCTGCCCCATGTTGCCCTATATATTTGATTAAGACGAAATTTTGCAATTAAATAAGGAAAAGCCAGAATCAAGCATTAATAATTCTCCTATCCTCCTCAAGTGCAACCGCACACATACCGCGCGCCAAAAGTTTTGTAATGAGCGTGTCACCGCATCCGTACTTTGTTTATACTTTGTAACATGTATAGATCAATTTCCACTTTATCGATATCAACGTGGAATGAAATGTTGAAAATTGATTATTGCACGCTTGTGCTATGATCTTGGAATAATTTTGTGGGGGCGAAAATTCATCACTGATTGTACAAAAAATGAAATAGAGGCTAATATATCGGCAGGTGCATCTGAAATTAGTTATGCAGCACAATTACAAAATTAGTCAAAACAACACAAAATCAAGATTAAATGCTAAAAAAGTAAAGAAAAAACAACAGGGATTTGAAATTTTGAAGGGGAGTAGAGAAACCCATTATTAAATTTCGAACTGAAATTTGTATTAGCTTCCATTTGAAAATAAAAATTTTTGAATTTGTGGTAATGGATTTTTTCTTTCAAACTGAGCAAAGCTCACCTTGGCAATCTAGTTAAAAACAGAAATGCCGTGGCGATATGCAGATAAATCTGGGCGATGTGAGTCAATTACTTGAAATAGCTTAATTCTAACCTAGAAATGTGTACTTTGGATCAGGGGTTAGAGTAGATCGCTTTAAAATAGTAACAGCTTTAATTCAGCTCTAGCAATGCATGATTTGGATGATGGGCAGAGGTAATTGCTTTAATTAATAATTTAATAGCTTCAATTTAGTCTGAGAAATGTGTGCTTTGGAAGATAGACAGAGGTGATCGTTTTACTAATTTAATAGCCTAACTTCAGCCCTAGAAATTTGTGCTGTGGATGAGAGGGGTAGAAGTGATCAATTTAATAATTAAATAACTTTACTTCAGCCATAGAAATTTGTGCTGCGGATGAGGAGGCAGAAGTGATCAATTTAATAATTAAATAACTTTACTTCAGCCATAGAAATTTGTGCTGCGGATGAGGGGGTAGAGGTGACCACCATGCGACTCTCCTAACCACTTTCTCGTGCCTGAGTCTGACCGGCCAACATGGCAGTGGCTAGGCTTGGATCTCAGCTGGCTACATGACTTTCAGTTTTATTACGCACACTAAACAATGAATGCCTCGGTAATGATGCGTTTTGTGAATGATTTATGACTTTAATTGTGGTGGATATTTGCTTGTTTTTGAAGTTGGTTATTTGATGCTAATGAATTGATGTATTTTCGGTGTATTTTTCAGCCTGATACACACACAACATTTTGTATCGTTTAAATGACAATGAAAATAAATACCGTTACCTATTTGAATTACACAGGTTCTTTTTTTAATAAGGTTTATGAGAAGCTATAACTTGAATAACAATGTTAATAATAATAACCAGAACAATTAAACAACTTTTGCTAGTTTCATAATATTTCTTTGAAGAAGAGGAGTCAAAATTGTACGAAAATTTAAATTCCTAGCTTTCAGGATTGAGATATTCATCACTTACGAGGCGCGCTTCAAAATTTAATTAAAAATAAATAAAATTTTTATGTAAAGCGTGTTCAGCCATTTCCGACGTTCAACGAAATAACTTAGGATAATCCATTTTATATTCATTTAAATACTTGTTTGATTGTTCGAATAAAAAACGTAATCATTATGTTAACTTATAATGTTGTCACAAACCAGGATGCGACAAAGACCAACTCGGTCTCGTCACGATAATTAATTTTTAATCATTTACGAAGCTATACATATATGAGACTAGTTGGCACGGTGCAATTTAGATGTATAAACTTAAACTAGAATAGGATTACATGGTCATTTATATTGAAAATAAATTTCCCTCAATGAGAAATTAAATCAGTTATATAAAGCCGTATCATTATTCTTCCATTTCTTACAAATTCTATCCCGTAAGCACTGGCGTAACCTTTAACTCCGTGCAAAAAATCAAATTAAATTAACGTCTCTAATTTACTTTTTATTCATATCAAAGTCGTGCTACGGAAAATTCGTACTTAATAGCATGAAACCTTTCGTTGTATTGTATTATAATAAATTATATAATATTATATTACATTATATTATATTATTTATATTATATTATTGTTCACTATACGATTTGAGTTCATACATGCTAAATATTTAGTGCCAAAATCCAAGCCGTTTCATTAGAGCTCGATGTACAACTTAAAATGTGCGAAGAAATAAGCTCTACTTTTATACAACGAAAGCTATATTTAATGAAGTCAAACTTTTCGTCGGGTAATCATGAGAAATATAAAAAATTCTAACGCTGGAAAGAAATTCTAACGCTGGCCAACACAAGTAAAAGTTGTGGCGAGTTACGTGCTGCGCCACAGGCAACCTCAACTAAAAAGTTAACAGAGAAAAAACTAAATTTAAAATGCCCACTCGTCAGCGAACCCAAAGAATATTCAATGTGCCAAGAATGCAGAGTCCCTCGCTTCCAAATTCTGTTTTACGAAATCTTCATAAACATTTCATATTTTTCCCAACTTATTTTCTGTTATATAATTTTAATCCTTTGAAACGTGCGATACATTTACTGCTGATTAAAAAATTTACGATCAGTGTTGGAAGTACAAACAAATATTTTAAAATGTCTTGAATAAAGCCTAGTTACTCATAGCATCTTCATTGGCCTTCGTCAATCTAACGCAATCCATCAACGTCTTTGTCGGCAGATAATGCGGTCATGCACGACTATGTCCGCGGCTCCGACACCGGCAGTTCCTTCCTCCGAGATTGCGATCAGAAAAGCCTGACTTGGTCGTTAATCACGAGATCAGTGTAGCCACGCTTGCACTTCATTATATCGGCCCATTGCACGACGTGAGTTACGTCGTATTGGCTGTTGCATTACCAGAAAAAATCCCACTACAGTGAAGTGGAAAGATTCCGGAAGAAAATGTAATTATCATATATTAAATTCTGAGTATGACCCAGATAATTTACCTATGGTATTATTTGAACGAGTCTAGCCTTTTCATTACTAAGGTTGTGTTTTGATTGACGTCGATAGTGATTCGATAAAAAAAATCCTCTCAAAATACGCTGTAAATTCATTAAAAGATAAGAATGGCATTACAGCGTCGAGATATTCGTCCTAACTTTGTACCTAATGCCTGAACAAGACCCGTAGCAAAAAAAGCTGGGGGATTGCTGTTAAACTAGAGCTTTGGATTGCTGTCAGAACAAAAGCTTTAGATTACTGACAGAACAATAGCTCTGGATTACTGTCAGAACAGTTCGGGTTTCCTGTCAGAACGTCAGCTCTGGATTGCTGTCAGTGCTGTCAGAACAACAGCTCTCGATTGCTGTCGATGAAGAACAGCTCTGGATTACTGTCAGAACTACAGCTCTGGATTACCGTCAGAACAATAGCTATTATATTAGATATATAACTATGGATTGTCAGAAGAATTGTCAAAAAATATCGTATATCCTAAGCTAACTCTAACAAGAGAATAGTTACAGGAGTCTGCGGCAGGCGTCTCACTCACTGTAGTTATGATCAACACATCAGTTGTACAGGCCACTGATCGTACGGATCAATAAGTGCGACCATATCATCTATATAAGTTGTACGGGGATCTTTATATGTTTTGAGATTATTTATATAAGTTCTAAAACCTCTAATAGAAAGTGAATCAGCAATAAGATAGCATAGTTTAAATACCTTTACCGAGAATTTGATGCAAGAAGACCTTACCAATTGGTCGCTTCATGTAAAGACAATAGAAAAATATACTGAGGATGCACTTGGATTATGGTGATGTATCGCCATCCCTCTTATTTAGTAATGACGTATTACTAGCAAATCATCTAAATTAGCTACAGTAACTAAAGTCTAAAAAAATTTTAACCGCGAGCAGCAGCTAAGAGAGATTTAAGTATGCCCTTTAAACATTCTTTGAATTTAAAATGATTGACATATTTCACAGCAAAAGGGATCCAAAAATGAAATATGGTCAGAAATTTCTTCTTTGTTAAATTTTTTTTTAATTGTGCTCGAATTTTGATAAAGCAATAAAAAATTCAATGGTTCGGCAGATAATATGCAGATTTTTATCATCTAATGGTAATATAAATATTAAAATGAAATTATCAATAAGAATGCATATCCATATTATTCGAGAAAAAGTTGACATCAATATCATTCAAAACACAATAGTTCCTTAATTTCTCCACACATATAGAATTTGAAGCAGAACTAATAAAATATTTCTAGTAAATCTCATTCACAAATGAAGGTATTGGATTTAATAATGCTTAGCTGCGATTTAGAAGCTGCAGCAAGAAAAATTCCTAGCTTTCTTCCTAATGATATTAAGAACTGGATATTAAATTCAAAGTTAAATTTACTGATATCAATTATTAATTTCTCTTTGGATCAAGCAATGTATATCTACAAACGGCGAAGGTTTTTCATAAAAAATTTGTATATGCTTTAAAATTTAAATTTCCGCGTATTGTGTAATCCCGCATCGATATCGGAAAATTATTAGAAATAACTACAGATTTTGTGTTTTTTGGAAACAAAATGAACGTATAATAACTTATAAATAAATATATTGCTCTTAAGGCCAAATCAAGACGATGAAAAATAACGTTAATTGTCACATCGTATTATCGCTCGTGTACTGATGAAACGCAATGCATCGTTAAAGTTCAATAACACATGAAATATTTTTCGTAAAACATGAAACGTCCAGAATATAAAACCTAAGTTCTTTTTAACATTTGGTTCTTTCTCAACCTCGTGTGATGGAGTTTAATGAGGTAGACATCCCTGTGCTAGGATAAGGAACAGGTCCTAATATCAGGACAAGGCATTTAGTCCAGGATTCCTTACCTTTTTTTATATTCAGGAGCGCTAACACTGGCTGATCGAAATGAATAAAGAAGATACCACCGAAAATTATTGAAACGGCTGCAAAAAAACATTATCGCCACTTCAACTATTCCACTTTTTCCAGGTGTGACAAATTTAGTTGTAGAGTTTGCTCCGATGAAAGTTTTTCCTACCTGCCTTGCCGGATGAAGTAAAATCTTCGTGATGGCAATAATGTAATAAATCTTGATCAAATTAACGATGCTTCACAGCACACTATATAAGACGGTTGTGCATTTCAATATTATGCTTATAAATTAGAGTAAATATTCTTTACAACAGTATGGGTATCTTCTCGGTAATTTAATCATGAATCATATTTATTAGCGTGTCTGAACTAAAAATGAGCGAAAAATCAATGAAAATGAATGCCGTAAAATATTTCTGCTTTATCAACAGTCTCTCAATATCGCAGAACATTACATTGAAGGCTGAAATTATTGACAAAGTTTCAAATAATATAACAAAATTCTGAAATTTATAGGTCTCTTTGAATGCATTAAGATAAAAACCACAGTTCGGGGAGATATTTAAACGCTATTAATCAAGCTGATATTTTTTTGTTAAATGGTTGCCACGTCCAAGTATTTCAAAGCTTTGTATCACTGTGCATGCTTAAAACGTCATAAATCATTAAGCTTTTAAACTCAAGTAGTCAACATCAGCTCCTGCGCCTGCATCGTCCAAAACTCGTCCCTCCGGCATGCCGTTCAGTCAGTGAGTCATGGCTTTATGCAGATGCATCTTTCCGAACATATTTATTGACGGTATGATACATAAAAGTTTCAAGAGGCAACGACATGGTGATTCCCTTATTTTAACATAATTGTAAAAATATAAATAATACATTTCTTATGAAAGATTCGCCAGCAGACAAGGTTTCAGCTACTGCTGTGATGGATAACTAAAGAAGTTGTGTTTTCTATAGAGGCTGCAATGCACTGCACAAGCAGGCAGCTGGGCCACAAAACTGGCGGTCTTCCTTTACCTGAACTTCGACCCTCCAGACAGTGCATGGCTTCAGCCGCAGAGATAAAGAAAGGGCCTGCTTGCAGGCACGACATTGCGGCCTGCGCATGGAAAACTCCTGCCTTTTGTGTCTCAATGTTTGGCACTCGAAACATGTCGAAATTGAAAGCTGTGCAACGCATTCGTAAGTATACGCCTATTCTTTGAAAGACCAATGTAGTGAAGCTAAGCGAAAATTGTCAATATGGTTTAGTAAGTGATACTCAGACTTTTTGGGCCAAAATTATATATGTCATGATATGACCTAGGAAGCTAGTTTACCTGCTCTCTGAATTGCGTTTCTATATACAAATTCATGAAAGTAGGCATGAGTTCTCTCATTATAATTAGGACTGACATCGCTAATTTTTGAGTAAATTTAATTCTCAGAATATTTCATTAAGATGTTCAGCGTTGAATTCAATCAGTCAGTCATGACGGCTTGAACATGTACAAATCGTGAGTACGAAATTTTACAGAATGAATGGCTACAGCACTTTAGAGTTTAATTTATTTAAGCCCATTCCATTAGCCATAGATCACCAATTTTAGAGACTTAGTTTCAAATAATTGCCAATTTGACTTAGTAATGACCTTAAAGAGTAATTCTAAACTTAAAGCAACCTATAGTCTTATAGTGACTCGAATAGTTTATTTTTGTTAACCCGGTCATTTGTTTAGAACTATAACCAATGTTGATGATGTTGCGGATTTGTTATGAGTAAAAATTAAAAAAAATGAGTGTAAGTATTCCATCCTATTTCACTATCGGCTTAAATGCGTTGCCACAATCATCACTTCAGCCTTTGAGGGGAGGAATTGAAATAACGATTTTTTCTAACGCAGTTTATAATTTCATTGCCTGTTAAGTCGATGTTGTATTCCCTTTGTAACTCGACGCTTTCCTTTTACGTATGGAAGCCGCAGGGTTTTCGAGTTCAACTGGTAGACCCAGGGAACTTTCCTCGTGGCTCGTAATAAGCTGGCAGCGCACAGCATACCAATGCAGGTAGGCTCGTAACATGCACGTGCTCTTATACTTTCTCTACGGCTTACGCAGGCCTACGGTATACACGATGTCCCGAGTTTAAACTTCGTCGATGCATAATAAACAAAATTGAAATAATTATATATGTGAATCCAATAAGAATATCGGTTGCGTACAAAGTAAAATGTCTTAGAACATGAAAGATTATTAAATTCGGTTTTAACCATGTTCAAAGTGGAGTTGCAAATGCAGATAGCTGGTGAAGCTTCTCTAGTGCTTAATGCTAAGTATCCTACAGCAGGAAGCGAACTGAATTTTCGAACGAAAATGACAGCCGGCAAAAAATTGCCATCCTGGAAAAACTCGCTGTAAAAAAGTGCCTACATATACTGCTGATAGTGTAATAGCTCGTCTATTAATTTTATTAACGAAAAAAATTCGTTTATCACTAGTGACGAAGTCCTAGAGCAACGAGTGAGCCAATACATCGAATGAACAACCATAACTCCTGCACTCGTAAGCCGTATTTATAATCTGAAGCCGGTATAAAATTCGATGGTCTTGTACTGTAATTACTGTAGGAGAAAGCAAAGAAAAGTTGTTCATCAAATCAGAAAAGTTCCAAGACATTAAACATTTCACAACGTCCCGTACGAGAATCTTATTATAAAAATGAATTAGCATTTGAGACATCATTATACCTCATATATTTCTGTGTACAAGCATCATTATTCCAAGCGATATCTCACCCATTCTCAGCATGTTTAATTTTTCTTTGTGGAGCCCTATTATCACAAGACTTAAAATAAAACTGTTGTGCCTAGTATTTCACATCTTGCCTGAAATTCCAGCCGCTGTTATCAGTGTAAGTTGCTTCTAAGGATCTTTTTACCTTCTAATGAGCGCATTATAATCGTGATGCATGCGCTCGAACATGCCAGTGATAAAGAGTCCTCGAAGCTCCTATAAATGACAAGAAAAAAAAACAACTTTGTCCACTATGACTCCGGCCAGTGTTGTGCAACATAGTGCTGAATTCATCATAGCTTTCTAATAGTGTGGAAGTAACAAAAGGAAAGCAGTGGCAATGCCGTCCAATTTTTTCACGTCTGCCATCTAAGTAAAACAAAGTTAACTAGTTGTTATTCAAAACATCTACGTTTTATTAAAAATGTATTAATTTTCGATTTTTTGAACGAAAAATGATCAAACATGGGACTCATTATCCCTAAACTTAATATCACAAATAAAATAATATAAATATAACTGTCGATAATTTTGCTCCACTAAAAATGGAGTATAGGCCTCGAGTTCTATATCTTTAAATGTTCATGATCGAATCAAATATCGAGCGTGAATATCAACAGTCACACTCGAACGTTGACTGTCGCATTTAAACAACAACCGTAAAATCTACTCCTCGGAAAGTTGTTAGTAGGCGAGAAAAACCATTTGTTTGGTTTTATGAAAAATTAACCCAAACAAATTTGAGGGTTAACAATCCGCGCGACACGTTTTTTTGCGACATGCAATAAAGGCTTGCAGGGATCGTCAGTGTTTCTTTCCCTCACGGAATGCCATATAATCGCTGCCGAAAATGTCACGTGAATAAGGTGATAAAAATTGCAAAATTCAGTAGTTCTGAAAGCACTTCGGTAACTGTGAGAGATTTTACCGAGTTATCGGCGTTCAGTAAAATTGTGAGGAATGTTCAATAACTCAATAATTGGATATATTTTTCCTTAAATTTCAAGTTGTGTTTGATTTGGAATATTAATATTTTCATTGAGCCCTTCACTTTATTAGCTAAAGTTTGGTGGAAGCAAAGAACAAATTTCACACCTATGTATATTTACGCGTTCCCAGAGAGATACTTAATTCCGGTTAATTTTATATATCTTACTGAAAAATATTTCTTCACGGTCGTCATAACTGAGGCTTAAAAGTTTTTCACTATAATTTTAGGGTGAAACCAACTTTTTTTGCTGCAACAACCCTGTATTGTATGTAGTATTTACCGTTATAAAGGCGAACGGCGCACCAACGCAAAGACGAACCAAGTCTGATGCAATCGAACATCTCTCCCGGCATCCACAAATGATGCGTCCTAGTCTAACAAGATTAATAATGTGTGATCGTCTCTTTCAATCAATATAAACGAAATGCGTGATGGATGATCATGCTTTTCAATCAACATGAACGAGATGTGTTATGTGTGTAAGTGCCTTCTAACAATTTTTGTCTTTGGCAAACTTCATGATCGAGTGCGTTTTACTATTTTAAGCTAAATCCTAAAAGAGGGATGTTTAATTTAATTAAACGTACATCAAATGATGAAATTTAACTAGCGTGACACTCGACGTTGGTTTTGTTCGAATTTCTGAAAGCCTAGCAAACATTTTGGATCTTGATAAGAATTAGCACTCCAGACGTTGCTGGTGTGCGTATTCTTAACAAGGCTAATTGAATGAATAATACCAACAAATTAGGTCTATTTAAACATTATTTTTAAGAACTACAAATAAAATTAAAAAACACTTTGCAAAACGTTAAATCCCAAATACAAAGATCTACTAGGGTGCGTTTTCTCAACAAGGTCATACTGGGGTGCTTATTCTTAACAAAATCCAAAATCCTTTTTTCTTGTATAAATATTATTATTTCCTCATGTGGATGAAAATTGTATTTTTTTTAAATCAATGGAATGGTAACTTCGTAAACAAGCGTTCCATGTAATTCAATTTAAATACATGAGATGAAAGTCATATCGCTGTTCATTACCTAAGAATAAATGGCAAAGATTGCGGAATAATTTTTTTATTTCTAATCAAGGATTTGATCCTCTTATTACTTAGTCGCCTAGTGAAGTGAAAAGAAGCCTATGATAGTCGCTGAACTCTTAACAGCAGGCCGAAGAGGCCAAGAATATGCACTAGAATTTATTATTATAATGAACCAAATTAAATTTAATAGAATTCATAACTGATTAATTAAGCTCCTATTTACTATTCCGATTAAAATTGCTTTAGGAGAAGTTCTACTAAGAAACTCTCATTTTTGTTCCAGCTGGAACAGAACTGAAGCGTCTAAACTTATTAATCCGATTTAAGTTGTTCCGATGATTGAATTTATTCATTATTACATGTTGTTGGCATATTTCCATTTCTGTATCAAGAAGTGAAAGGTTTTAACGATCACCTCGATCTTCAAATGAACAATAAAAATTACTCTGTTTTTTTTTGCCTTGTGAGCCAAAGAGACTGAAACCAACACTAGGCGTTGGGTGCGAGTGACTACTACTTCGAGAGAGAAAGCTTTTTGCTCGACCGTCTCTTCAAACACCACCAAATCTTCCTTAACCCTGCTCCCTTCAATAAGTGTTGACTTAGGCAGGACTTTTGAAAGGATTTTTCATACCATGGTTCAAGGTACAGCATTGGAAAATTCAAATCCATTGGTAATTTTGATTGCTTACGCCCTTTCACATGCACCATACATGCTGGGAAACACTTCCTTATTGTAGTGCGCTAAGATGACGCTCAACTTTTATTTTTATCGCATAAAAACTGCTTTTTGTGCAGACAAGCGTCAGGTGCCCTAGTTTTAAATATCTCATGTAAGAATATTTGCGTCTGCGCTCCTTTTATACGCTTTAGAGCTTCCTAAACACATGCCTAAAACTGCAAGCTAGTGACCCTTTGGCAAGTGTGATGGCTTCGCCCCATATTGTTTTTACGGTAAACTATTTTTACCGCTCATACAGCAATCCGAATATTGTGAACTTGCACAATCATAACATGAGCGCCAAATCACTTCCTTATTATCCAACCTTAACACAGTATCACCGAGTATAATAATTTCTAATAAATTGCATCATTGATGAAAATAATCGCATTGTAAGCATTCGCAATTGTTATTAACAAAAACACGCACAGATCTCCGCCACCAAACTCATCTAACCTAGTGTGCAATCTGCGAAGGATAATCACACAGTTTGTTCAAAGTTAACGCCCTAGGCAGGGGTGCAGATGTTACTTCTGTTGGCAGTGGCTGAAGCTTTTGACTGGTGCAGATGTTACTTCTATTGGCAGTGGCTGAAGCTTTTGAAAGTTACTGGCATGAAGACCTGATGAAGAGGCAGAGGAGGAGCAGCGGCCATGGCAGGTCATCGTATAGCCTTCCTCTTAAGCAACTGCCACCGGCGCTCTAGTATAATAATAGCTTGTTTACGTCGTGCATTTACAGCACGGCGGTGGCAAGGTTGTCTTGGCAGCACTTGGGCTCCAGTGAAAGTGAAGCGCCTGGCAAATCTCTTCGTGGAGGGCCTCGGTTTTGGCCCCAAGGGTTTACAGCCTTCGCTCTAGTAATATTCAATTAACGCATAACTATTTTTGCCCAGAAAAACGTGAAGCACTTTCCACGCGTTCTTGTGTTGCGATGCTGTTCCTTGCTTGATCGAAAGTATCGTGAAAAATGAATAGCAATAAATAATGTTTTCGCTTATTTCTTACTATCTGTCAAATTTAGTTGACGGCAGTGACAAAAAATTGGTAATAGCACATTTTTTAGACGAGGAGTTTACATGCCAACTATATGCCATTTTTTAAATAATCAAGATCATAAGCTCAAAGTTCTGGAAGTTTTCAAAGACGTAATAGTAAATAATTATTATCTCATCAAAAAGCGATATATAAATCATAATTTTCGTCTGTGGCGCGAGGCAAAGCCTTTTAGTTTTAATTTGGGGTTCTAATTCGTCAAAAAAAATTTACTCTTTGAAATATCATTGTTATTTTTGTAAAAATCTATCAGAAATTATCAATTATAACTTATGAGGCAAGGTTCCATCACCGCACCAAATCATTTTCCGAGTTCATTAATATTTAAGTCTGTAGTCTGAGATGGGATTAATATGTACAGCGAATCTGTGCCTATGAAAAAGAATATCAAACTAGTCCTCCAATTTCAATTAAATTTACATATGGCCAAATCTGATTCATTATAACAGTTATACATGATAATAGGACATGTGACCAGCCTTAAAATTTCAAAATGATTAATAACTGCCCATATCTGAAACATAATAACATACATAACCTGTGGTTTCATTGGCTTCAATGCCTATAATTAGGTTTGTACATCCAAATCTATTTCAACGACGCGGTCCGTGAGCTTATTTATCCTAAATGTGATTGTGTCGCCGATGTTTCGCTTTCCTTCCGCAACCCCCACGGAGACTGACGCAATTGATCGTGCAATTTGTACGGTCGAGCGCCGCTCAGTTTGGTCACGTACCGAGACGTGCGTTGCAGTTGCGGCGGAGGCTGAAACTTGAACTTACAGATTGGTTACAATTAATTGAACTTTCAAAAGACACAAGCTCATAAATTTAATATTATTCAGACAAGAGGCTTCAAGTTCGCCCAGCGTGGACACCCTCAGAAGAAGATCTTTCCAATCAGAAGCGGTGAAATTTAACATTTTAATTTGGAATAAGCTAGAAGCGAAAAGTTGTTTATGTTCGACGCAATAGCTGGTGGCAATCGTGCAATATTTTTATATCTTATCTTAATATCTATCTTATACATTAGATAGGATATATTTACCGTTGATTAGTCAGATAATTTGAGTAAATAATATTCACAGTCCCGGATCATTGTGAGATGCTTTGAGGCAAGTAATCCTGTATAGTTAAAAGAAAATGTAAGATTTGACATAAATAAATATAACACTAATTTCGAAAATATGACACTTTACTTGCTAAGGACATACAACCCGTAATTTCAACGAACGAAACCTGCAATAAATAAAGCTCCTGTTAATAAACATGGATTTGATAGTTCATGGAAAAAAAATGTTTTATTTACTTCATTAATATATTGACCAACTTCTTGTTCAATGTCCGCCAAGATAATGTTAACCGTTCACGGATTTGTAGTCGACATATTAAATCATATTTTATTACAGCATTTGAAACCGCATCAACCAATTTAGAGTGGAGGTCCTTAATAGCTGGTCTAATAGTGGATTATCTCTTGCCGATCATTGCGTTCTCATCACAATTCAGGGCGGTGTTTTGCATTGGACATCTGGCATAAATTTGCAAGACAATATTTCCTCAGCATCTAAAGGCTTTCACTCCTTATGTTTGTGTCGCTTGATTAATATGAATAAGGGTCATTATTCGTGTGGATTTACATAAAATGTTGGGGTTTTTTAAATAAAGTGAAGCTCAAGGATGTCTGCAAATTGTACAGCTTGCCAAGACGCCAAAGAATGTTGAGAAATAATTTTTTAAATTTTTATTATTCTATGTTGTTGGTGTCTGAGGGCAAATGGAATTTGAAGTTGTCGGTATATACGAGTTCGGGAGGTATGTTAATTTTATTAGGGTACTCAGACATAAGTGATTCTAAGCTTTAGTCACCAAGCATGATTTGATTTTTATGCAAATTAGGGGCATTGAACGACACAATAGAGACTGTCACAAATTCTATCGATAAATATCACTCGTTTCGGTAACTGAGTGCAAAATTTTCCAGTTGAAAAGAATATAAAATGTATAGAGTTGTCCATAGCGTGGTAAAGCGGGCTCATAACAATCTGTGATGGTTAACGCCACATGCAGTTTATAAACGCTGGCAAGATAAACATATTACTGATGCGATAAATGTCTTGAGTATTCAGAAGCAAGTCATTTAAAGCTATTTATTTATATTTGCGAAGGGCCAGTAAAAATGTCAAAACGGTTCTGTACTCCATAAGCGAAGTAGTAAAAATGTGTTGATTTTCAATTTTATACAGTGTTTGAATAAACTAGTCAGAGTTGCAGTCCATTGCTGTAAAAAGTTTTATCATTAATGCGGGCTAGTTAATAAAAATAAATAAATAAATAAACATTTATTGATTTTTTTAAACTCTACGGAAATGAGGTCATAATTGGAATGAATAAGTCTTGCTCTATATATAAGAAAGAAGAATAGCTAACGTCACTTTCACTATGGATGGAAAGTAAGTCCATTTCAAGTGAGGGCACTCTAACGATTAATTAATATTGTTATAATTGGGCAAGCTGATTCCCAATCAAAGATGGGTGGGCATAAACGAAAAAAATATAACTCGGTACTCACTGCAGTGAGTGACAGAGAGCGCATTTTCTCGTCGACGAAAACTTGAGGTCACGGACAGACGGACGGACAGACGGACAGACAGACAGACGGACGGACGGACATGGCGAGCACAATAGCGCCTTTTACCCATAAATGAGAAAATGCGCTAAAAAGGATCTACGGAATTGTAATGAACTTCTTGTTCCATGTTTTTTGGCTCTAGATTTTCAGGATGCTAGACAACAAAAAGACCTATAATCGCATGACACGGTCAGAATGTGCAATCCAGAGAGCTGTTATTATTCCAAATATTGTTTCATGCTTCGTTACGTGTGAAAAACTCGGATCAGTAAACTCACTTTAGATCAGTCATAAATAACTCATCATTTTACTTGCAACATACACGAACGGATGATGAGAACTTGCTGGTGTACTAAGCCATTTGTGACTTTTATATTATATTATATTATATTATATTATATTATATTATATTATATTATATTACATTATATTATATTATATATATTATATTTAGTGTGGATCCTTCATAATGCTAGTCAAAACGATGATAAACAGTTCGAAGGTAAACCGATGCGTTAAAGTATATTGGCATTTTGGCTTTCATTTAAATAATACCGGAACTTAAGACACGCTGCTTATAATTTTGTTGTTTATCGAAATATTATCAAGAAGGTTATTTATAGCGGTCGAATCCGTCCGGGTAGACCGGTCCGTCCGGTCTGAATACGGTTATTCAAACCGGTCGAATCCGTCCAAACACATTCATCAATGCGGAAGACAATCTTTGCAGTTTCGAAAGCAAACGATACATGCTGCCTCGAATGATGGTTAAGTCCGTTATCATTAGGCACGCAACAATAACTTATGTCATTTTTGCTTTGAGAACATAAAAGATAAAACTCAAAATTGTACACAAAGGATTATAAATACGCTTCCGAAAATTTCATTATTTGATAAACGCACTTTAAATGCTACGATATCATTTTGGGTTTAAGCTTACAACTTGTGCGCAAGCTAACAACGAGTAAAAAGCTCATCAATTACTAAGAAACAAATTAAATATTTACAATAAACGGAACATTCAAATTTGAAAAATTAATAAGTTTAATCAGCGCTAAAACTTTGTATGGAATTTTTCATTAGAGAAGACAACTTATCTAAAATCAGCCAATCAGTAATCAGTTGCATTTCATAATAAATTGACCATCGAAAACCAAATCCTGAATAAATAGAATATGTACGCTTAAATTTTGTAAAGAAACGCCTCTTAATTTTTTTTTGTCTCAACAAGGCTTATCTATAGATACTATAGGTCAATCATGCCACGGATGTGATTGATTTAGTTAGACTTTCATAGTTGCCAAGACTCCCTTCCTAGTGATATCATGATGACAATTTTTATTGGCACCTGAAGGTGTGTTTGATGAGGTTCGATTTGGTTTAATGTGCAATAAAAGTCCCTGCCCCTCAATATGCGAGGTGTCTCACCGCACCGATCGCAGCCCCAGAAATGTACAAGCGTTGTAGCCAAGGAAAGTAACTTGGAAGTTCAATAACCTTTCCGAGCTGCAGCTTCATACCTGTGCCTAGTATATGAAGCCCTTCACCTTAATTTTGTGATTGACTCTGCAGTCAAACATTTCAAAACTCCGCAAATGAATTAGCGTTATTACATTTCACTAGTAAAATTAAACAGAGAATAGAGGGCAAAATTTGATGTAATTTTATGCTCATTCATATCTTATTTTACATATAAATCTCTCAATTTTCATGTGTAAAATCAATGTTTGAATGAAAACTTGAAAATTCCCAACTCACTGCTCACTTTTAATCAGAATAAAATATACTATATAATAATTGTCACAAATTCAAAACATTCATGACAAAGTTGATGTCACAACTTATGATACACGATTTATCGTTTTACACACGTTATGCATCTTACAAGATATAATTTCTTCAATGATAGTTTTTTACCTAAATCTTGTCTCTTTAAACCTACCAGGATAGAATTCACACTTCGAAATTCATCGAGTCTACGTCTAATTTCTTCATTGTCTCTAGATGACGAAAGAATTCAATTATGAATTGTTGCGCTAAACTGGGTGGCCTCTTCGCTTGCCACGTTTTATGCACTGTATGTGCCCATATAAATATCTCAACGTCATTTTCTGGTACTGATGCTCTCAGTATAATCATCACTGACTATCATATTTACCAAATTATGTGGTTTGTGTTATTAAAATGACATTTCATTGTCATTGAAAATGCTAATAAGTCAGCAATTTAGGCCATTTCAGTTAAACGCTTAATTCAATATACATGCATCTTGATAATTCGAAAGCTATAACTAAATGGTTGTAACTTTTGTATTGCTTGATTCGCAAATTGGTCAAGCGTTTTTTTAAGGTCAAAATTGTGAATGAATTTCGTATTCGTTGCCTGAATTTCATTAATGATGTCTTATGGCATGCCGTACTCTGGAAAGATTGATGAAGTTCATTAATAAAATTGAGAGACGTTCTAAGAAGGATATGCAGCAAAAATAATGTCCGCAGATTAGTACTGGAGATGCGTTGCAGTCTCAAGGAAAAAGGATTATAAATGCTCTGAAGTAAAAGAAAAATTTATTATCCAATTAATAGCATTTTATTATAACCTCATTATACAAGCAACCATCTTGACGTTACTCTTTTAATTATATATTCATTTGTTTATGTTTTTTCACCTCAGGATTGTTCAATTTGATAATTTATAATTTAATTAATAACCAATTATCAATATAATATAAAATATTTAATCGGCCTTAATTATAATTTGGAATTTCAAAGTCGGAGATACATCTGAACTTGCAATTGTAAAGATCATTTTTTCTAATCGTTCCAAAATTAACGATAAATAATTTAGACAACAGAGCAAAAATCTTCGATTTTTCGAGCAAAAGATCTTGGGTTACATAAATCAGAATTGGCGGCCATGTTATTCTCTTAAATTATTCGCCTCCACTTATGATGCATGGGACCTCTTTAACAATATACAGGCTCGTTTTAATTATTAGTTTCGTGCTGCTAAAAAATTATATCTTTTTAATGAGTAATAAATGTTGATATACAGTATGTGAAGTACGCATGGTAGTAGTCAGATAAAAACTTTCTTTTCTAGTCATCTTGACCAAAGTAGCTGTGAACTTGGCAAGTCCACGCTCGATCTGGAGACATCAGGAAAATGAAAGCGGCAGCTCACATCTTTTTGTTTGACCTCCCGCAAACGTTTTAAGGCCCGCTTCTTATATGATTTCTTTTGAGATGCAATTCTGCAATTAATTAGCTTGTGTTACGCTGGTATTATAGCTCCACATAATTTGTTCCCATTGAATGCAAGGTGAATTTATTGCTTTTTAGGTCAAAACTCAAATATTTCATTATTAATATGACTATCTACCGAGTACTTCAAATATCTATATAAAATTAACGCCCTTCAAAAAATTCAGTATATTTTCTCTGCGTTCAGAAACACTTAAACAACAACATTTCATACTTGTTGGATGACTTCACAATTGCACCAAGATTATGTTAATTTTTGTAGCGTTGAAAGCCAAACCAAGACTTCGATATATTAAACAGGTTCAATTATACAATATTTCCATTTTACTTCGTTGCAAATAATTACGCAAATGGTAAAAATTTCCATGCCCTGTTCATTAAATTGAAAATGTTTAATATCATCGCTAAACGAATGACAAAAGAAATAGGATTCTTGTCAAATTTTAATCTTTGTAGTTGTTGCAGTTGCTCGCATTTTAATTAAAAAAAATCCAATCACCTAAGTGATGAATGTATTGGTGGCAGGAATAAAAAATTAAAGTTTCCTCTCCTATATGAATATACTTTTCTCTTTAGATATTCTCATTCTATCCAGCAGCAACAGTCGTAATGGACGGCGATGATTTATTATTTTTTTAGTAACCGATAAAGTGAAATTTTGAAACATATTCTTTCGTTGATGACTTGAGTTTCCAAGTTTTGCTGTCTCACTTTCTAACTCCTTTCCTGTGACCCTCAAATTATAACCAGAAAAATTAAATTTTCCAGCAATGGAATTTTAATTGAATAATTTAATTAGAGGGCCGATATTCCCTTCATTCAAGTCTTACAATTATTGTGCCTTTGGTGGGGACACTTATGTTCTACTGTCGTTTTTTAATTTCTTTTAAAAAAATTCCCAAACCCCAATCTTAGTTCTACTAAAATCAAATTTCCATAATATTATTGTTCATTATTTTTGGAAAAATATAAATGAAAATTTTATCTTTATAACTTCAAGTTATATGTTTATTTAGATAAGCCTCATCTCAAGGAAATTTAATTGATTTTTCATTCTTAACAGATTGCAATAGTGCAATGTTGCTTTGTACACAAAGTACGTAATTTCTTATTCCCAAATAAAGACACGAAGATATTTCAGATCGAGAAGGCGTTAAAAGGATTAAGATATGGAGCCCAAGTTATCACGAGAGGGCAGCAGGGGGCCGTGGGTTCATCACTTCACCCTGAATACAAAAGCATTAAACAAAAACTAGTTAAGTTACCCAACGAATCAAAGCATGGCTCTCCCTTCTCCCTCACGCAGCAACTCCTTTTTTTATCGACCAGTTCCTCGAGTTGTTCTTTCACTGCAGTGGACGTGATGCCCAAACGTCCGACTGCTAAGGCCACAACCTTCACTTTCCCTCTCTTCTTCGCCGCTACCATCGACAGTAATCAGCGCCTTAGGTCCAGAACAAACTTTCTCGGTCGCTGCTTCTTCAGGTTGCGTGAGCTTGCATCCAGACTTACCGTCTAATTAAAATGTCCACATTAATTTCCATCTTTTATTTATTACTCACGAGGAATTTCTTATAGCAGAGCTATACATTTTCGAAATTTATTAGACGCAGTTGCGTCAATTATTATCTAGTAATTGTTTTTCAGGATGGTTTCTCTTGTCGATCACTTGTCTTCAATGAAATGTTTTTTTTTTATGTTTAGAACACGCGCATTTCTCTTCATAAATAAAAACATTTTCAGCATCGCAATTGGAATCAGATAAATAGCTAAATTTTCCTTCTTTACTATTAGTTGAGTAAATACTCATTTCAATGTACCTCAGAAATTTTAAATTATTCTTTAACGACTGCATGTCGTTCACGCAAGTTGGTTGAAGAAGATTCAATACCTAAACCTGTTGAAAGTTGCTCAAACGCTAAAGGCAATCTTAAACATTTTCAAGACGGTATGCAACTCATATACTTTGATGGAATTCTTGCATCTTCTTATCTGAAGAGGTCAAAAGTTTTGCGATTATGTACAAGGGCATCGTTATTTGCTAGACAAGCAGCATGAATCAGATCAAGTTTTGTCCACTCATTGAAATAAAATAACATAAAAATTGCTATGAAATAACATAATTGCTCATTGCTATGAAATTACTGGATATTGTTATGCTTGTATAGCTCATGCAAACAAATATACGACAATGTATTATCTGGAACAAGATTGTATGTTTGAGAGAGTTTACGTGCCATAAAATCATTTATGAATCTTCATACAAAAAAATTAATAAAAATAACTCGTCGCCTATTCTCTCCTTTGCCATATTCGGCTTGTTGCACCAATATGATTCCAAACTCAATATTCCTGGTTCAGTCTACGCAATGTGTGTCTATAACTCTAGTTATTGCTCTATCTCTGGTTCAGTCCCCGCGTTCTACGTCTATTAAACTAGCGATTGCTCTATCTCTGGTTCAATCGGTGTACGTCTATTAAACTAGTGATTGCTCTATCCCCGTTTCAGTGTACGCGATGTATGTCTATTAAACTAATGATTGCTCTATCTCTGGTTCATTTTACGTGGTGTACATATGTTACACTAGTGATTGCTCTATTTTTGGTTCGAGCTACGCGATGTAAGTCTATAAAACTAGTGATTTTTTTTATCCCCGGTACAGTATGCGCGATGTACGACTATCACGCTCCGGAGAGCACCAAAAGCCATTTGTAACTCCGGCCTGAGAGCCGCTGCAAGATTACATAAAGATGAGGCAAAAACCTTGCAAAATGATCTCCCGCAGAGCCTTGACGGATGTTAGAGGCAAGTGCAGCGGCTTCCCTGACGTAATGCTGTCTAACAAATTGTTCACTGAAGCTTGCATCAGTCGTGCAGTGCGTCTTTCTCTTATTAGTGGCAGCCGGCAAGCGAAGAGATGCTTGTGTTGACGAACTTATGTTATGGACATTCACTCATGTTGCTTTCAAGCCTCTAACTTCCATACAAATATTCACATCCGTTCAAGGTATTTTCCCGACCTGCGTTCAAATGAGACTAATATATAAGATTCCCCATAAGATATTCTTATTCAATTCAATGATTTCCGAATGAAGAATACTCATACCCCCATCCGTCCATGTTATGAACCAAAGTGATAATCCATTAAATTCACGCTTAAATCTTACGTTGGACATTGCATCTGCTTATTAGAAAGTAAAAGGATTTTAATCTCTTCGAAAACATTTGAAGTGATGAGTTGCTGTCAATTTCATGAGGCTAATCTGAGTCGTGATGCATTTTACGCTATACAAGCGTGAAGAGCCGCTGAGTGCGCATCGTCAACTACAACCTATAACTAGCTACAGGGAAGCTCACGTCGGTTCCACTGTATATGTACAAATGAAATACCACAGAAGCATTTTTTCTGTTAACGAAACTCACGATTCATAAATGCACTCAATGTATGTTCACGTTGCCTCGATTTATTTTTCATGTTTAGGAAGTTTGGTCATTTCCCAAATAATATTTTGGTCTATTTGGACTAAACTTCATAGAACATTTATTTAAATTTAAAAAGCATGTTAATGCAGCATTACATTTTTCAAAATCATTCATTCTCATCAAAGTATGAAATCCGTGCCTTACATGTAACAAAATTTTATCATTATTCTTTGAATTAGTTAACAATTTTAGAGCTCCCTGAAAGTTTCTCGCTGTTATTCCAGCCAGTTTATTTTAAGGACGTTTAAGGCGTCATGGCTTGTGTAATTATTGCGAATTCCTTCACACAGTCCCGTCTTATGTTGTGTCATCCTCGCCGTAATGACCACAGGCAGCTTGTGTGCGACGATGATGGACGCGCAGAGGAGCTGTCACGGTCAGAACCGAAACCTCTTTAACGGCCTTCCTCGACAAAATAATAATAATAATATTAATAATAATAATAATAATAATAATAATAATATTAATAATAATAACAATATTAATAATAATAATATTAATAATAATAGTAATAGTAATAATAATAATAATAATAGCGGTTTCAGCGTTTAGTAGGCCGTAGGCCTGTCACCGATTCTTAACATCGCAGAACTTTCACAGCTTGTTGCGTTCATGACGCCACCAAGTAAATTAGAACTCGACGACAAAACTATACTGATCTATACGCGAGTTATTTGATACCTTCTCTTCAAAATTCTCGAGCGGTTCAAAATGTTTCTTACACGATGGAGATTTCGAAATCGTTTTGATTAATTTAAAAATATATCCTGAGGAAAATTGCTTTAGCAATTAGATCAATATAATATATTTTGAGATTATAGTGCGCCCTGCCAATAAGTCATACGGAGTAACGAAAT
Source organism: Hyalella azteca (assembly GCF_000764305.2). Lineage (NCBI taxonomy): Eukaryota > Metazoa > Arthropoda > Malacostraca > Amphipoda > Hyalellidae > Hyalella > Hyalella azteca. The sequence continues at coordinate 113,953 of NW_025944135.1, read as the reverse complement.
TTTATACGCCAGCAGTAAGGTCACTGTAGCTTTAAATTGTTGAAGCACACTTAAGCTAGTAACATTATTGTGCGAAAAAATCGTGTGAATTGCGAAAAAAGTATCAACCAACGCTGCTATATCCATAAAAATTAGCTGTTCATTATTAGTACTATAAATTCATTCAGAAATAACATGAAATCAGACATAATGTGATCCAGTCTTGCGCCGTTGCATCATAACCATTGTTTCAAATGTCACTATTCGCTATCTTTGTACTTCAGTATTATTTTGCATTATTAACCTAAGTATAATAAGGTGTTTTTTGTAGTTTGGCTGAGTTTTTTCACGCACGATATCAGTATAGGTGTTGGTATTTTCTTATAACGGTGTCGGCACGGTTTTTCTTTAATGCAGATTACTCATATATAAAAGAGTTATTGATATCTGACAACAAATTGCATTCATGGTGGAGCGAATATTGGTACCTTTCAACTACTGCAAACATTCGGGATATATTCTAATTTTCCTGTGGAGTTCAACACTTAGGCATGATGGAAAAATTGCGTCGCATTGGGTTGAATTTTATTCGGATTGCATTGCTGGCAAACTTGAATAGAATTAACGATGCAAATTCTGTGCAATGCAACAACGTGTCAGTGGGAAGGCTTTAAAAAAAAGCAGTTCAAATTTCAGTGAGCGAACTAAGACGGCTTAATGAATTGCCATATACACTTTGAGGAGAAGGGCATGGATATTGTAAAAAATAAATCAAACAGTATTCGCATTAAATTTATTTTGCATAATCTTTTAAAGATTTATGAAAATTTTTGCTTGACCCATGTCCATGTTAACGGCTGATAGTGAAAAATTAGAAGTCAGTATCTAGCCGGTATCTGCAGTATTACAGTCTGAGTCTTCATGGGAAATCTCCAAGCGAGACGGCGTCGGGTGAAACGGCTTTATTCGTGTGGTGAGTCAGGGCTCCGGCTGAAAAAACAGATAACACGTCGTTAAATGCCACGAATTCTGCTGAAATAAAAAAAAACAGTCGCTTGATACCCTGAGTTCTGCTGGAAGAAATAACACTCGTTATATCTCATTAGTTCTCCTGAAAAATAACACGTCGTTGTACATTATATCTTTAGTTCAGCTAAAAAATAAAACTTCGATATATTCGTGAGTTAGGCTGGAAAAAGTTAGGGCGGTTGTAGAATCATAGAACCCCGGCTGAGAGAGCTGGATCTAATGATAATAACTGTCATCACCAGGAGTTCGAGTTGCAATTATTGTTGAAGGGAATCCCTCGCACTGCTATCGGAAATTCTTGAAAGCTAAACCCATCACTAAGAGATATATAATAACATGAATAGTATGTGTAATAATAAGTTGTCTAGGGCAGTATTTATCTACCTTAAGATTAATTAATTTGAAATAATGAAAGCTGTATAAATTATGGTATAAAAATCCAGCCACTTGGAAAATGGACTTCATTTTTTTACTCACTTATGGCAAGGTCGCCTTTAGCCACTTCGAGGTAGAAGACATCGTTGTCCAGGTCGAATGTAAGTCCCTCGATTTCCAGACTGGCCTCGCGCGTAAATGAGCAGTAAAGCTCGTCGTCAACATGCGAGGCGGTGACGTTGGACAGTCCGAGCATCGGCTGTTGAACAGGTCAGAATTAATGAGCCATCATGCAAATCTCCGTTTCAATTTTCAAATTGATTGTCATCATGCAAATGTCCGTTGAAAATTTCAAATTGATTATAAAACATGGACACAAAAATACTCTACAATATTCTACCTACTTCCCGACGTAACCCCTTGAATTTGACAAACAAAAATTGAAATAATGCAACAACGATAAGATTGTGAGTATGTATAATGTCTCTTTCCTATCTATATATTTTATGAATATTTCCGAGTGAAAAGCGTTGAAGCGTTCAGAACGTTTAAATAAGTAATCTAATAATGGGTAATAATAATAATTTAATTAATCACATCAGAAAGAACGTGGTTGGCGTGCCCCTTGTCATTGAAGGCCTGGACGACATCCACGTGCACTCCTCTGTAGTTCCTGCACGCAGTTACGCTCGTGTATTCCTGCGATTACACAAAGAATTAATAAAATTAGTACTTAAAACATAAGTCTTTTAGTAATATAAAATTAATGCATACAATATAGCATATTATTCGTGAAATTAGTTCATTAAGCATCGCTATTATTATTGAAATTAGTGCATATGAGCCAAAAGAAAATTGATACATAAAACTAAGTCTGCTGTTTAATAAAAGTCAATATGGTGCATGAGTTGGTCTGCTTATGGGAAATAGTAAAATCTATGAACAATTCGAATTCATAGGGAAAAGTTTTTGGTTAAATTTAACAAAAACTTAAATTTATGATTTTTAGGTGTCGCTGCTTATGAGGCTATAATTCTTGATACCAAAAGAATAACTGGAATCCAGTGGGGCAAAATATTATTAGAGGCTTAAACGGCTACATGTATCCAGTTAAAATATGATTTACTGGCATGCAAGAAAATTTACCATAAAAAAAAAACATTTTCACGCCAAAATTATCGAAAGAGAGAGAAGAATCCCTCCCCGCTCTCTGCCTTAATTTAGAATCAAAATTCGCAGCCTCACTTTGCAGTTATTTCTAAGAGCCATCACGCAGAACATACGATTTAGCAAAGATGTAATACTTTCCTTTAAATACAATTCTACAATTCACGTGAATCTGAAGTCGGAGTAGAGAAATAAATTCCGCCTAATTTCTGAATTATATGGATTTCGATATAGGTTTTTATAATGTTCAAACCAAGTTAACGTCGAATGACATACCACGCTACACAGTATTCAGTTATCCTCTAAACATACAGTCTCCCATGATGATGTCAAATGACATATTACTCTAGAATTTAGATAATTATAATAATGCCATAAGCATAAAGCCTCCTATGTTGGTATCGAATGACGTAACACTAAATTCAGGAAATAATAAATTTCAAAGATTGCACAAAATAATGCAGCAAATCACATGCAGTCACAATATGTTTAGAGGAAATTCACCGAGCACGGCAGTCTTCCATTTGTCATGCGCGCCACGTCAGCAGATACTTAACAGATACGTAGATTAGTAGACGTAGGTTGTCTTTTCGTCCATTACTTCGTTGAAACTCGCGGGAGGTGACACACCCTCTGCTGCCAGGGGCCATACTTTCAAAATTTGCTAAGTAAACGTACTTAGTACGAAACTAAGTACTTACACTCTATTTTCTTGCCTGTGGTTGGTGGATTTTGCTTGAAAGGCCGTCAATGATTGCTGATGAACTTACGATCTCTTAACTTTTTTTGAAAGTATAGGCCCTGGTCTCCACTCTCTGGTAAGTTAAAGTTACGCACAGTTTTAAAGTCAACCTTCAATCTAAATTCACGTCTATAGGCTAGATTAGCGCTGATGCGTGATAGTATTCTTGACAAATCAACAATTTATTCGCCTTGGCTCCACACTAGATACTTGCCATTTGAATGTCAATAACTATAGAACAGAGCTTTTTTAACCCTCGCGCTTCGTGCTGTAGATAGACCTCCTGACTGGCTACCAAGGAGGGCTAATTAACCATGAGTAACACGTACTGGCTTTTCATCTTCCCAACCTGGTGCACTAAGCTCTTAACTCAGTCGCACCACATACCGGCATCGCGTTAAAACCTCGCAACCTGGTGGAATCTTGCATCCTGGTGGAACCTTGCAACCTTGTGCAACCTTGCAACCTTAACCTGGTGGAACCTTGCAACCGTGTGGAACCTTGCAACCCGGTGGAACCTTGCACCCGGCGACCTCACTACCCACGCTGCTTCAGTACACCATGACCCGGCTTCATTTTAATTTTTCTCCCTCGATTTCTATTGTTACTTAAATGCCAAGTAAGTTACGCGTGTTTCGATTTGCATCTCGTGACAAGGCCCGGTTGCGTTAGTGCGTCCACTGTAGATTCAATAGCTGGGCTTACTCTGGACCGTAATTGGGATTTTCCAGTTTCTCTGGATTACGGTTGGAGCAGTAATGCTGAATTCCTTTACGCCATGTCATCGTCTAGCAATCTTGCAAGAAATGCCCTAAGATTCGACGTAGTCTCATCACGTTGGTGTCCGGAGCCTCGCTAGGAAGAATGCCTTTAGATCCAATGTGGTCTCGCCGCATTTGCCTCTATGAGCATCGCTAGAACAGCCATTAGATATAATTTTTTTCGTATCACATTTACATCTATGAGCCTCGCTAGAATTGCTTTTAGATCCGATATAGTCTCATAACGTTTGCTTCTATGAACCTCGTTTGTAATGCCCTTGTAGATCAAACGTAATTTTACCATCTTGGCGTCTGAGCGACTTTCTCAAGAAACGCCCTTAGACGCGACATATTCTCCCCTTCTTGGCGTCATAAGAACCTTGCTAGAAATGTCTTCAGACCGAACATAGGGTAACAATGTTAGCGTCTAGGTAATTCTCTTGAAATTGCCCCAGATCCAACATTGACTCACCATTTTCGTGTCGAAGGAGAGACCGCCTGCGATGTACACGTCGTTTACGCCGGCAGCGACGACGCCGAAGATCTCCATGGCGTACCCAGTGTCGGCTTTCGCGTATGTGATCACAGCCAGACAACTACAGACAATTATAATAAGTAAAACGAGCTATATGGTAATTTTATTTCAGTTATATTCAATATTTTACGAATCTATTTTCATTCTAATATTTTGATCAAACGCACACTCATGCTCCTGCTACTCTTGAAAATAGTTTACAAAGCCTTAGGCCGGTTTGTCTCCAATAAAAAGCTGGGTCATTCGTGATATAAATCAATCTTCTTTCTCTGGGGTGGGAGGTTCATTTTAAATTTTAAAAGGAATTCTTTATATTATGGTGCTTGATACATGGTCTAGACTCTAGAACCTTCGCCGCAAGATTTTGATGCTGAAATTTGCTGAAATTTAATTTGGCTTCGACTTGTTGCGTTAGGCAGACATAGTTAAAACCAGGAAGGCATTTAGCAGAGTGATTTAAAATGCGCCAATTATTTTACGGTAACTTGTTTTCCAAAGTAAATTATTCAGTTTAATACAGTGCAATTCCTGACATACTCGCGAGTTTCAAGGCAGCGAGACGGAGTACCGAAGCAGCCCTTGGTCACTCCACAGCCATCATAGGACGCGCGCAGGTCTTTCTGGGGAACAAAATCCAGCTAAATGATAATTTATTTATATATCTGTATTTTAATGCGACTTAATTTATCCGGAAGATAAATTAAGTCGCATGATTCTCAGAGGAGGAGTATTTTACAAAACAAACTGTAAACAATGTTGACGAGATGAAATTCATGACATGTAGTAGCAAGTTTTATTCTCCCTTGCATTGTTAGCGCCACCTTCAAAATATGGACATTAGAAATGTGTGAAATTTGTTACCTTTGCTGGGCTAGCCTCAGCTGTCGACGCTGCGAGAGCCACCATCACTACTGCCAACGCAGCCATTCCTGAACAATGTGTAATATAATGAGATTACAAACGACCCTTAATTTCTGTTGCTCATTTGGAAATTTCGGATTAAACTTATGCTTTGAATAAGTCAAGATATTCGAGAGGCGTGAGCCGAAGTATCAATCTCATAGGTAAATACTGAATTCGCTCGAAATATTCAAGTCGCAAATCGTTCAGGCACGGATTTCTACAAGTTCATTACATTAAGTCTGCGAAATTCAGGGAACTGAAAAATATGTAAACGACTTTTATTGTTATCTTTGATACCAAATTTAACAACTATGGTGCAGGGTACTTTGTATATGTAATCCCTATATATATATAATTATGAAATATATCAAGTTCATTCGTAACTCATTCAAGGGCTCATTCATTCCATCACTCAATGCGCCTTTTAACTTGATAATGAATGATAGAAACATTCGAAACGTCGTTGAAGAAATAAAAATGTACTTCGCTAATCTGATTTTCGATTTACCAGTGCAAACGAAAAATCTTGTTCGATCTATTGAAAAAACTAATAAGAAAATTGTCAATAAAATGAATTCTCTGGTCTTCAATGAAACCTGCTGAAAAGTTATTCTATGAGTGTACCAACTTTCCGATGAATAATTAATTTTAAATAACTCTCACCGGTAAAGTTGATGAAACTCTTCATTACTGTTTGTATATTGTCTTGATCTTCTTCGTAGTCTTGCCGCCGACTATTGCAGTCATAGGTTCTGCCGGCCGTCTTATACGCGATGCAGACCTCAAGCGATGTGGGAATTCGTCACCTGGTGAGACTGGCAAAAATTCTCGGTCTGGCCTTCAATGTAGCATTAATATCCAACGTATCGACATGACGCTGAAATTTTTAAGGTTGGTTGATTGGAATAAAGGTCACAAAAGATTACAAATAAAAGTAATTTAGATGTCAATTTCTTAATCTCACTGGCGCCACAAAAATAATTAGCGTATTTACATTCCTTTAATTACTGAATAATTTTATTAATAATCATAATGAATAATTAGAAAAATCGTCCAAGTAGGCACAAATTTCGCTCAATACGTCTCAGAAAATTAAATTGCTTGGATCGAGAAAGTCTTGTGGGCTTGTTGCATGACAGAAGCTCAGACAAGCCAGATTACATGCATCGGTATAAAAAAGTTAATTTTAATGTGGCCCTTGATTTTCCAGTGGTTTGAGCAGTGACTTCTCTAGATGTATAAGCAGTAATTTTCTTCGACAATATTGACGGGATTGTGACCCAACACTTGTGAAAGACTTCCTGCACAGGTTCAAATTACTGAATTATTTCGGACATACTGAGAAAATACATAAGTATCAAGCATAATAATATTGTTTTTTTGGTACCTGATGTTAATAGTTTAGAGCGGGGCGGTCAAATTAAATTGATTCAAGACAGAAACGCAGTAACAATATCTAAAAATTCCTAGTATTCGTCACTGAAACAAGCTTTTAATAGAACGATAACGTACTGTCATTATATCTTAAATTATCGGCATCTTTAAATAGTGATAAGATTATTCCAATCGCTCTTCTAGAAGGATGACATAATTGAACGCAACATTGTAGATTGCCAGAAAAAATTAGTTACATAACGTGGGACTCGAGCCTATAGTTACAGCTGATAAAACACAAACCGTACGTGATGTCTGAGGGTCAATAGCAGCTTAATCAGCACAGCCTTCACGTTATCAGTCTCCGAAAATGCCCTGCCACTGTCCAACTTTGAATTATAGTCATAAAATATATAAGTAATCATGCTTCAGATGCGTGCCATCTTCTGACTTGATGAAGATTTCCCCACGCAAGTGGATGCTAATTAATATAGGCTTTAATTTTTTCAGGAAATATTAAGATATGTTCAAGAGATTTTAGACATACATGTTAGAATAATTTTGCTGGCGTAATACTATTAATCCAAAAGAACATGCCCTTTTTTATTTTTCTACGTGAAAGACAGTGAAGGAGCATTTTTGATAGTATTTATAAGTTGCTTGAAGCGTTAAAACTTCTACTCTAGCTGTGATGACTGTTAGCTTCTCACAGAGTAGCTGACGATCACAGTTGAGCGTAAAAAGTTCTGTATGTAAAGAATTAACGAAATCAGTTGATTCGCCTACGATTAACTTCTATTCCGAATACTCATGAGGTTATAGTTATTTCTTGCACACGACAGTAAACCTATAGCTGCCAAGTTTTCCTACACCGATTTTCTGTATATTTCTGACTCTAAAATCCTTATAAATTTAAATGAGCGAAAACTCGGTTCAATTTCAACATGGTTTTGCTTCAAGTGAATTCTTAACAAACCATCAAATTACTAAATTTCCAGCGTTTTAGTTCAGGCTGAACTAACTAAATATAATATATATATAATATTTTGAAAAATAATATGGTGTAAGTCAACATTGTTTCGACTTTTCGTCTTAGTTGTATTTATTTTTTTTAGGTAGGGTTGTTACTGCCTTTGTTGAATATCATTTTTAGTCGCCATGCTAGTTATTCTTATATCAGTTTTACTAAAGGTTAGTTTTTTATCAGGTGGTTTTCAATTTAGTCACTTTCTGTTCCCTTTTGTCTTATCCCATCGTCATTATATGTTATTGTCTTTCGATTGTAATATCGCTAATGTCGCCTGTTAAGCTTTTTAGCTTATATATGGGCATTCGCATGGAAGCATTTTGTATTTTTTTCGCCAAATTTTTGCTATTTTCTTTTTATGAATTTTTTTGTATGCTCCTGCGTGAATAAAGAATAAAGAAAGAAGAATGAAGAATGACGGTATTGATAAATGTGATACATGTATGGTTTAGTATGATTCTGATTCTGGGTGTTATGTTACAGCGGCATTACTGTTGCTACTTTTCCATGTAGATAATAATACATTAATAACTCAAAACGCAAAGCTCTTTCACTGAGAGTAGCATCTTGGTGCATAAGAAAATTATTACTGGTCCAACTTATAACTATTATTTCTTCATGAGAAATAATCATTATTATATTATCTATTATTATTATTATTTTATCCGTTGTTCCTGTTAATTACCCCTATGACGGATAGAGCCGCTAGGGCGAAGAAATATATTTTTCAGTAAATATAAACTTTTCAAAACAGTGTTCGACAGTTCAATTGAAATTGAATTTTGAGTATTGCTCGATTGCCTAGCCGGGGCACAGTCACAACCGCAAAATAAGAAAAAACTAAGCAAAGATTTGAGGAACTGAATTAAAATCTATGCAGCTTCTTGACATATATCTTTTGATCCCGAAAGTGGGCAATACTTTGCAATGCAAACGAAATGCATTGCATTAGATGCAACAGACTCTTATGTGACAATAAATTTAAAATTTCAGAACATTTGGACCTCTGTAAAATTAGTTAAATATTCACAAATACCATGATTACATCAAGATACCCACTTATAAAAATTTGGTCACTGTAACAATAGATGAAATATTATGAGACCTTGAATAATAAATATTACAAATGTTCAACCTTGATACCCTCAATTTAGGAAATCTCCCAGCAAGACCGCGCCCGCCAATTCTACTTCGTCCGTATGATGGGTGAGAGCTCCAGGAATAACTGTGAAATTTATTCGGGTTCAATAAGAATTCTATTAATCATCTTAATTCAGCTGCGTGGAGATATTACCACTGTAATAAATAACATCTCCGCAATCAGGTAACACCAAATTTCTTTATAGTGAATTCATTATTATATATTATTGAATTCATATTATTGTGAATTCAACACAAAAATATTAGTACTTCAGTTCGCATGCAAGTTATTGATTTGCGATGTATGTTACTGGTCAATATTTTCGGCAGATGGGAAAGTTAACGTTTTTGTGTCAAGATTAAACAGTGACACAGCGAGTCACTTCTTTAGAGGTCACCACAAGCAACTTCGAGAAGGAAGACATCGTTGTTCAGGTGGAATAGAAATTAAACAGTGACACAGCGAGTCACTGCTTTAGAGGTCGTCCCAAGCAAATTCGTGATGGAAGACATCGTTGTTCAGGTCGAGTATATAGAAAACCATCAATTTCCAGACTCGCCTCGCGCGTAAATGAGCAGTATAAAGCTCGCCGTCAACCTGCGTGAGCCGGTGACGTCGGACAACCCGAGCAGCGGCTGTCGAGGTGTAGGTAAGAAAACAAAAAAATACAACGAATCAATTCTATCGGTCCACATAATTCAGTATGATCATGATTCTGTAAGTTGTGTAGAATTAGAAAAGAAACATGAAAAACGTAGCTATAAAGAAACAATAATGCAGCTGGAATAGTCAAACAGGGTAAAAACATGGAGCTGAATCTTCCAAAATGGTAGGCATTTATAAACGATAAAAGAAAGGACTGTGCCAAAAATACAAGTAAACAGGTGCACACTAGTATTTTGAAAATCGTTCTTGAAGAACACAACGGATATAAAGGTGGAATTTTAAATAATTTAGCTTACATAGCAGTATACGATATGCATAATGCAATTGAATGTAAGAAACTTTCAAAATTTGAAGGTGTGTTCGTCGAAATGTAAAAACCTTTCACATCAATATGGGCTGTGAGGGATAAGTCATTTATGTCAGTAAAAGATTTTTACCTCTGACTGGTGTGCCTCAGACGCTAACTCGGCATGAGCGAGCAACAGCCGTGACAATGCAGTTCATCCTTGAAATGGAAGTGTTGCTATGAGTAATTTTTAATTGCACATCATTTTTGTGAAGATTATACGCATTTTGCTAACTGGTGTTTGGACTCCGTTGTGCTTACCTGCAAGCCCCTGGCTTATAGATTTAATATTGTCGAAAGAGATGCATTACTTAGATAAATTTAAATTGGTACAAGAGCCAGTTGCAATACTATTGTTAATAACATAACATCATCATTCTTGTTAATTAAAAACTTTTTTGAATTTCTCGGAGGTCTTTTTCTGACGTTTGAATTTTATATAGAAAATATCGATGGAACAGTTGGTGGCGAAATTAACATTAATTGTGGCCTTTATGTGCAATAACTTGAGCTTCTTTTATATGAGCGCACCAGTTTTCTCAAAAATTAATAATTTTAAAATCATCCGCCACCATTACTCTAGGTGTATTTCCCTGCCAAACACAATTCATCCTGGTATCTTCACTACCGCTTATAGTCGTCATGGGCTCTGTTGCGTGATGCAAGGGTCAAGTGATGAGGGAATATAGTCTCCTGATAAGATATATTTAATTAGTTCGCCAGCCGATTATGCATTATCAACCAACGCACGGCAACATAGGCTGTTGTCGATAAGTGAATTTAAGTTGCTTTTACTCATCATAAACTGCATCTTGTAGGGTTTTTTTTATTTTTAAGAAAGCCATTATGACATAATTAAGTAAGTAATGTTTTTAAGATATTAATTTGTTGTAGCACTAAAAGGAACAGCTATCTAATAATACCAGATGTGTAGCGCGCTCCTTATTCCCATAGCCTCGGCTCATTGCCACGTCTTGGTTCGCATGCACAGCTGTACATGTTCCTTCCCTACCTTTTACCACGCAGGGAAAATGTTGAGTAGATATATTTTCTGCTGCTAATTAAGTCGTTTGCTATATTTAGTTGCAAAACTGTAATTTTTATAAATATTCTTTTTCTTCATCATTCATTCCTACAAGAATTACTAAATTGATAAATGGACTTGTGTTGATACCTATAACTTCATGCATTGATTTCGTAGTAAAATGAACTTGTAACATGGATATTTGTGTCTGCCTTTGCATGTAAATTTGTGGGGCGCATTAGCAATCTTTATATTAAAATAAGAGAATGAAATTTGAAATACCTCATCTTATTGTGATCTTAATTAAAATATGGTAGTAAGATAAATGAGTTAAATAGCAAAAAGATATTACTTTCATTAATTCTGGTGACAATATTTTCAGTTTGTGAATAAATTGTTTATTTTAGATTCGAAAATAATTATCACATTAGTGATGATGTTGTGATCTGTTTTCGCACCATACCTTCTGATGATTATCTAATGGAAATAATTAGTTCTACTTATATATGATTACTTAAGATATTTTTAGCAAAATATAGAACTATATTTCGCTCTGAAAATGTTATAGAAGGGTAAAAAAAATAAATGCTATATAAGGGTAAATAATAGTAAATATCACCAGGAAGAAAGCGCGAACTGGAGGAAATTTTATATATTGAATGTGAATTCAACTTTATTCGAGTACATCGGTAGGAATATTTATATACTAGTCTATATTTATCACGCTCATTACTTATTGTAAAAAGAAGGATCATGGATATTGTTCGTAAGCAAGAATATATTATTATGATCACACCAAAGTAATTCACAACCACTTTGATCATCATATTCAATTGTAGAATTTTAATTTTTGTATTACATATCTTATGCTTTCATTTGCCATGAGCCTCGAGAGGCTGGAAATGCGTTGTTCCAACGAAACATTAAAAATGGCTATCCTGCTTACATGTACAAATCTGCTTCTTCCACACATAAAATGTGCACTTTAATAACTGATTGACGTCATGCATGATTAAATTCAATTATCTCAAGAATACTAGCTGGACGTCAATAATATGCAACACTATGCCACGTTGCATTGCAATGACCTTCTTTTACCGTATCAATTAATTGGAAGATGTTGTTGAATTTAATATTCCTTTTACGATCAATGACCGATTAGAATCGTCTATAAAATTCTGAAACCTAAAATTTTCTATTATCGACGAATTAATAAAATAATTTTAATCTGATTTTTACGAATACATTATCTAATTTCTTAAAAATTTCCTGAGATATATCATTCTTTTGATAAATTATTTAAATTGCTGCTGCAATTGTAGCGTCAGTCAAAATTCTGCAGCGTATTTTGACGCCGTATGAAGAAAAACTTTTTCATGGTGCCAACGTCAACGCTTCTCGAAGAAATAGTTCGGGCGTTTCAGATGACACGTTGCTAAATGCGAGACCTTTATTTTTCAGTAAATATCGTGTGTGGAGTACAGGTACCTAATCTCTATGCTCCTAAATAGAGTTGACTTATTTCGCTTACGCAATGTAATAAAAAATCAACTTCCATTATTTCATATGAAAATCCAAATTACAATAAAGAGAACAATATTATAGAGTAATTTTAATATTTTCCTGAGTATTCAAACATTTTCTCAGTGATGACATGAGTCTGCTCATTTGGTAGCTATAATGAACAAGGTTGAGCAACTAAGTTATGGATGGAAAGATTATTGACGAAGTACCCGCAGATACTAATACATAAACATATTGAATTGAAATGCTATTTAACTGAACTTGGCATCTCGTTTCTAAAGATAATTATTACTGGTCCTTGATATAACTAATATTTCGTATTATTTTCATGTTTTATTCCATTAATTGCTCTGTGACAAATAGAGCTACTTATGCGAAGAAAGAACTAATGTGTTCATACCTCAGTACATGGAAAACTATCAAAAACAGTATAGAATTTAAATTAAATTTTGCGGATTACATCACTGTATTCATACCTCAGTTACTGGAAAACTATCAATAATAGTATTGAATTTAAATTAAATTATGCGTATTGCCTAACTGTGTTCATGTCTCAGTAACTGGAAAACTATTAATAACAGTTTTGAATTGAAATTAAATTATGAGTATTGTCTCAGTGTGTTCATACATCAGTTACTGGAAAACTATTTTAAAATTAAAGATATATTGAATTAAAGTTGAATTATGAGTATTACTCGTCAAGCGATTGTACATTCGCGCCCGAGAAATGAAAAAAATGCAAATAAGTTTTTAAGGAATTGAATTAAAAACAATGCAGCTTCTTGAAATATATATTGATCCTTAAAATGAGCAATTCTTTGATTCATTCTTTGATTCGGTTGCAAAAACCTCTTGACAATGAATTTAAAGTTTGTTGTTCGTGTGGAAAAGATGGTAAAATTCAATTGGACTATCTGTAAAATTACTAAAATATCCACAAATAACATGATAACATCAAGAACTTTACTCATAAAAAGGTCAGACGCAGTGACCATTGAAGAAATATTGTAGTTCAACGTTCAACTATATATAATTAAGGAGACCCTCAAGAGAAGTCCCCGTCGCCGGATTCCTCTTTTTACAAGTGTGGTGCGAAGAAAACTACATGGGTAACTGTAACATTTAATAATATTTAATGAAGTTTAAATGCATCATTTAAATTCAGCTACGTGTATATGTGGATGACAAATAAACGACACCTTCGCGATAAGTTACTGGTCTATTTTATGTGAAAACCAAGATATTCATTCACAAATCCTCTTTATTAAATGAAATGAACTATTTAAGAGAATTCTGTGCTCTCCATTACATTACTCGATATCTCCGGAGTTTTCTTAATTATGATTTTATTTTGTAATTAATTATGAGTGCGTGAAATTTCAATCCTAGAAATTTCCATCAATATATACTTCAAATGTCCATTAAAAAAAGATATCAGTAAAAACTATAAGGAACATGGTCCATAAGCTTCGTGTTGTCTGCGCCCTAGCTACTCATGACAAAAAAGTGTTTTTTTTTTTTCATTGTATGGTTTCATAAGATTTTGCTAATGATGTTCTCGAATCAACATCAGAAACAGGTTTCTATCAAAAATTTAAATCTGCATTCCCCCCATCTTCATCAATCATTCGTGATTACGCGATTTGAAGTCGCATTTAAATTAGAATTAATGACACGTAGAGGATCAACAACATAACTCGACAGAAATGACGAGTAGAGATGAGGCTAGTATTACCAAAATTACTTGGCGAGGATTTATTAATGTGGAGCCTAATCTTAAAGGTAATTTATTACATTATACATCTGTAAATAGTATCCCATGATCGCAGGCATTATTTATAATTAACCTGTAGTATTGTAAGCCCATTCCGTACTACTGACAGGCATGCAACCTTTCTTTGAGCCTAGTCATAGAATTAGAAGCACTTCGTCCTGTATGTCCCTGCGAGGTGGTCTGAGCTACTTAGGCTGCAGAGCACGACTCTAAGGGCACAGCGGAGTCCTTCTCCTCTCGCGACTCCTCTCATTACGTCGCTACTCTCATTATTGCTCTCAGATAACTCTTATGCACCACTATGCTTAATAGTTAGGATAATTAGACTTGTAAAGATCTTTTGTTTATTGAACCTTGAGATAACAATCTCACATAACCCAATCATTGTATCGTTCATAAATGTCTTTTTTGTCGATATATTTTATATTGCTTATATTTCAGTTTTACATTTTTTATGGAGATATCACATTTTATTTCTCAGTTATTGTGTAGTTCCAATGCACCTGTACATCGTCAAAGATGAAATTTCGCTTTCAGAACATCATTGAGCGTAAATATAACTTTTGCAAGATTTTCTTACTACCGTCTAATTAAAGACATTATGAACTCCTGTTCCAGATGCAAATTCGCACAACTTTTGTGTTGTGATGTATGGGCAGGAAAGATTTAATCCAATCCCTTTTCTCGTTAGCAGTCACTGACAACGACAAACGGCTGTAAATAAGTGATTATATAGGTATTTTATGAAAGGGTTTAATATATGTTATATGATCCTTAATATGTATATTTGTGTGCCTATTTCTCATTAGGAACCGAAATTCTGGACAAAAGAGTGCCTACATTACAAAAAAAATACAAACGTAAATAAAATTTGGGCTCTAAAGAGCCCGAAGTCGTCGACAGCTGCCAGCGTAATTAGCGCGACTTCTAGTCACGTAGACTCATGTTTTCACTATCGGTTCGAGCTTGATATTACATAAGCAATAATGATTTGGGAATTCTTTATCGTTCCCTTAATAAACACCAAGGAAAATGATTACAGCCACTCTGAGCACACTGTGACCCTGCTGACAAAATTATACCAGTGATTAGTAAAATATGTTCAGGTTCCATCTATTCCTTCCCAATATATTTGAAAACTCTCATACATAAAGGGCGTCTCATGACACTCGGAAACTGTGCATTTTAACAACAAAAGACCCAGGGTACCAATCACAATTTAATATAGAATCCATTGATGCACAACAGTAATACAAAATTTACCAAAAAGTTTTGTTTATTCCTGTGTAGTAGTTGGCCGAGGGTGTGATATTTACGCACATGTGATCCGCGTAAAAGTTTCTTTCAATCGCTGCACTTTTCTCAAGGTGACCAGCGATCGTTATTGGAGAGATAGGGTGTGAGGCAAAAAATTATATTATCAAGTTTTTTTATAACTTCATATTTTTCAGAACGTATTTCTGTAAGTTATCTCGTGATCATTCATTAACATTTATAAATACAAGTAATAATCGAAATACATCCGTTTACTCGTATTATTGGCCGATCTTTTTCTTCACACTTGCATTGAAAATTTTCTAGCACCTCAATTCTCTCACATGATTTGTTGGCACCAAGCTCCTATAAAAGTTACACAAACAATAGAGTGAGTGAATGAGATTTTTTTCGTATCGATTAATGATTCACTAAAGGCTAAAGCATCGTTGATCACAAGACTAGCTTGCCATAATGGCCTGTGGCACAAGTTTTTCGATATGGACTTATTGGACTAACAACACCTGCATTCTTCGTCTTACCAATTGTACACCTGAAGTTCACCTCCACGCTGCACATGTAGGTTGTAGCCAGTGGTGGGCACAGCTAATCTAAAAGTTAGCTTCGATAACCGCTAATCCGCTAACTGAAAAGTTAGCTTCGATAACGCTAAACCGATAAATCACCAAAAAATGTAGCGGAATTTTTCAGAGATTTTTAAACATTTTTAGCGGACTTCCAGTTAGCGGAACTAAATTTAGCGGAAGCTAATTGGTCCGCTAAAGGTTTTCAAAGTTAGCTGAACATCTAATCCGATAAGGAAAAAGTTAGCTTCGCTAATTAGCGGTTAGCGGATTAGCGGAACTGTGCCCACCACTGGTTGTAGCCCACACTTGCTTGCAAGATTTCATAAATTGTGTGACACTATTATATTTCATAAATACTTATTATTCTTCTCCGTATATAGACAATCACAAACGCGAGACGAAATACTCCGCCGACTGTGACCTAATCACCACGCATGATAATCAGCGTGAGATCAATCAACAAACAAAGCCCAAAATTTACTTTCCTTACACCAAGTGCTTCATCATCGAGCAAGGTAAACCTTAAATTTTCCTTCCTTCACAAAGTGCTTCATCACCGTGTAAGTTCTATCCGAAATTCCCCTTTCTTGTATTTACTGTCACTTTGCACTGTGAGTTGCAGTTAAAAACCTATTTTTGTATGTCTTTATTTAACTGTACACAACTGTTATGCTTTAAAGTTTAAATGATACTAAAATTGTTTCATGCCATATAATAACTATTGGTTTTCCGACCTCATCTACTTCTGATATTTGGAAATCCGTATTACAGATTTTCTTGACTTTAAAACCGTCATCCATGCTTGGATATAAACTCTTATGGCTGTTAAGATCTGCTTTATTTTTGTAAGATTCGCTTTTGAGAAGATTCGTTCACATTCCAGTCGGTCCTAGGTGATGAATAAATTGCCTGCACTATCATAATTTGCTAGAGAGTAGATCTTTCCCTTACATTGAATTTACCTGCCTAAAACAGGGACTAATCTGTCTCCGTGCGACTATGGGCGCAGCGGCAAAAACTGCTTACTCTCTTTACGTTACACTAAAAAGTTTTCCAAGTTGTGAAATCGAATGAATTCGTGGTAAGTGTAATTGGTCGTCTCGTCAGATAATCCGGTAAAAATCGAAGCAAAATAGAAGTTTATATCATGACACAAGCACGTCAAATTGCTTGAAAATGTCCACAAAAAATTAGTTTCCTAGTAAACAGAAATGGGAACAGCTTGGCGAGAAATTAACAAACATGTTGAACAATTCCTGTAGCAATAAGACCGGGTGATTCAATTCAGGTATTATGAATACTGTGATAACGTATAAATCTTTTTCCTAGCAACAAATTCGAAGTCTCTTCGATTGATATCAAAGGAATTTTAGGTAAATTGAAACAATATGCAATACTCTTGTGAATATAATGCTGAAGTAGACACAATAGACTAAACTATAGACTTTACACAATGCAAAATTGTAGTGAGCACAACCGCTTGTACTTTCCCGTTGGTTTCTGGCTGACAATCCAAGTTAATCGGTAAATGCGGTGCTACGTGACCACCCAAACAACGGCGTCACAACATTGCGGTACAACAGCTTTATTTGCCCACAGGAAAACGTTTACCAACTATGGCAAAACTCAACATGCCAAAGAAATCCAGACACATGCAAGAGTGATGAAAATACATGAACGTTATTTCGGAAAATAATTTCCCTACATCTGGAACACAATATTTAAGAATGAGCTACATACATCTACATGAACAAAAAATTGTAAAAAAGCTCCGAAAGATTTAGGTGATGTCAAGGAAACGTTACAGGTTTCAAGAGCACTTACAGTATTATTAAGCCTGCTGGTTAAGCCTGTCGTCAGTAACCAGCCCGTGAGAACAACTTGTTTTAAATATCAAGAGGCTGGTTTATCTACTAATCTACTTCAATGGATGTGATCTGTATGGTGGCTTGCGACTAATAAGGTACAGTTCCCGAAGTGTTGGAGGCCACCTTCTTGAGGGAAGGGATCATGATTGTCTATTCGAAGCAGGGCAGTGGTGGTCTCAGAAAGGCAACATAATTCCATAGTCTTCACAACCGGAGCTACTCGCACCATCAATCAATTGTATTCTTTGTAAATTCACAACCACATTAGCCTTACACGATACCGACAAGCATAAAATGCATAAATTTAATCTAAAATACAGTTAATATTTTCTGCTAGGTGATTTGTGCCTAAGACGTAACCGACGTGTGAGTGTTTCAACAACACGTGAAATATCCCTAGATTTCACATGCAATGCGCTTGCATACGTAAGACCAATTTCGATTTTCCGTGATGGTTGTAAGCATGCCGAATCAAATTCCGATATGACAAACGTGCAATACAGCACATTACTTCGATGAGAGAGAGAGCCACAAACAAATCACGCTTTCTATATAAATTACAGTAGCGTGACCCATTGTACTCAATTTTTATGCATACCTACCAAATAAAATGGCAATAGTAATTAAGTCCATGTTCACTGATGCATCATTTGCAGTCGACTTCTTCATGAATCGACGCATCAAAAGTCAAATCTTATACCTCAAAATATACATCTTTCGAGGTGCAAATCTTCTCGACAGCATATAAATTCTAATTAATTAATATAATCTCCTCAGAATTTATATCTCCTCAGAAATAAATTCAACAACAGTGACACGTTAAAAAATAAATCGCGCATAACAATTCAGTGAATGAATTTCTCTCCTAAGGGGCACCGCACGCATTTGTGTACAAACCATCAGGTTTAACTTCTGATTATTTTATTTTCGATTTTATTTTCCTAATTCAAAACTCTACTATTCAGCTTCTTATTTCTAAATTATTATTTATTAGGGTAAGCATTAATCTCAAAGAGTTGGTATTTTATGACAGGATGGCAGGCACGAAGCTAGCACGTCAGTATGTCTGTGCTACCTGGGCTGGCTTGCGCTGGCCAGGTGAAGCTCCTGCTCCCGATTCAGAGGACATCCACCGGGCAGAAGCTCGGGCCAATGGTCATTAAGCAATATTTTTGCTGCGTTCTCCAGAACACAAATACCATTGAATATATTCATTTTTTCAAAGAAGTTTTCTTTCTATTACTATTTAGGTGACATTTAATCATACTTTCTACAGACAAGGGAGGTCGCGCTAAGGTTTTGTACAAAGGTTGTGTATTTCAACATTGACAATAAAAAAAAATTACAAAGTCGTGGAGACTTGAAATTTCTTATGCTTCTTACCTTCTTTCATATTTGAATCTTTAGTAGTGCAACTAAAACAAAGAAAGACCGTTTGAAACTAGCTGTGTATCGAAACATTTTGAAAATAAGAAAAAGGATTAAGTCATGGAAATGCATAAAATGCCACAGATAAAAGAAAAGTTAGGAACAATTTTCGTAACCTTGATAAAATTACTTGGCAAGGTAGCTTCAAGACTAACTTACTTGCTTGCTTTCAGTATCAACTTCATTGACATGACTCAGCATATATAATTCTGATCTGTTCTTACAAATAAGTAAGGGCTCGCCGGGCATGAGACAAGAAGACATGACAAACAGTGTCCATGATAAGATAAAAAAAATGAAATGAACGACTACGACGGCTGTGTTACGAATTAAATGCAACTTGAGCCATCAAGACATAAGCGGTAAATATAGAACTATGGAAACGAGATTTTATAGAAGAGATGCATCGTTTCATGATATGTGAAACTCGTCGTTACGTATCGAACTTTTGCCGTGACACATGATGATTAATACTGCGTTACCAAGTAAATGCAAGTGGCAGCAAACAATGAATAAAAAAAGCTATATTCGGTAAAAAATAGTGAGCGAAAACTTGAAATTTGACTGCGACATCACAGTTGACGAATTGCCTTAATATAATAAACGAGACATCGGTGATGCAGTTTCAAGAAATGTGAGAATTGACACGACAGCTGTTCCACAGTCTCGCGAAATGATCGCAAATTGTTAGCGGTAGATATAATGTTAGAGCATCATTAGTCTAACTGATCACGGATATGTAGAAATAGAGATATCTTTTAATTATGGTCTATTCCCAGCTTCTCGAGCTGCTCTTCGTCCATGACGATGACAGCGATGAGAGCTGCGACGACGAGCCAAACAGAGACAAGGTATAGCGCCAGCAGAGCCTTGCGGAAGGTGCCACCCTGCCAAAAATCAATATTTTATTAATAAATACTATTCAACATTATTATTTTAAATACAGTTCAAATTTCGAAATAAGCTAAGATTATCCCATTAGCCCATAAGAAGTATCTACGTTTACCTTCAATCAATACGCAATTTACTCGATTTTACGCATTTATCTTCTGAAGTGATGCTATCGATTCAAATTTCTTCTGATCTTTAATATTATGTACATTTTCTATTACCTCCGAATATATACATTCTATCATACTACTATATGCTTGGAAAACCATCCACTACTTTAGCTGGGGATTTCTTAATAATGTGGAATTTCAACATTTTTTCTACGACTCCACGGATACGTCGTTAATGTAAACTCTATCTTACGCGGCCCTGTAAGGGGAAAATCTTTCGGTATATTAATTCTAAACCTTTTGTCAAGGGCAAAATTAACGGCAATCGACGCTAAGATTATTCGTACCGAAGGGGACTGGCAACTAACGGTACAGTCAGTGGACACAAGATCATCTCTAAGCACACAAAAACATTAATCGTAGTTAATGTTTTTCGTAGGTAAAGGCCTGCAACTTGAATTACAGTCAGTAAACAAAGAGCTGAAGACTTGACTGACTGGCGCACCGGAGGCTGTCACAGTGTTTATATAAAATAAACTACGATAAACACCATTGCTTCATCTTTAATGTCTGTAATCTCCCTAATAAAACGAAGTTAATGCAATTAATTAAGACAGGCGCATTATAGTTGAGTGGAGGCTGCAACAGTGTTTGACCATTCGAACCCGGTGGAAGTCTAGTAGCTATTTCAAACTATCGTCAGTCTTGAAAAGATACGGTCAAATGACACGATTTTAGATCTTCCCAAAAGTAAAAGAATCGGAACGATTAGTCCGAAAAGTAAAAGAATCGGAACGATTAGTCCGAAAAGTGAAAGAATAGGCGACAGGCCACATCAGGCCTACTCTTCAGCGCTGACATCACTATGTTATGTTATATAAAATACACCGCACCATAAACGGCTTTTATACTTGTTCTTTTAATCTCCCAATAGTTGAGGTCAATGCAAAGTATTAAATATACTGACGGGCGCATCATAGTTGAGTGGAGGCTGCAACATGTCCCTGCTGCTGTGAAGCTCCGTCATCTGCAGCCCTCCCGACACCTGCTTCTTGGCCTTCGAGTCCGACACGCACTCCCCGATCTGTCGACACAAGATAGCGATAAATATATCACCATACAAACAAACGCTAACAATGTCTAAAGGAAGTATGTAGGAAAACTCGAGCGACTGTTCAGAAGATTGCGTTAGTATTTCGGAGAGAATAGTTTAAGAAGAGGAATATAAGACAACTGATGAATATTCATCTCAGTGGAACACACTTCGCGTTGCAACTTCGATTTAGGAAAAAAGAAACAGGCCGCTAATTTCCACCAAAATTACGTCGAAATATGTAGGTACATTAATTAGTAGGCAAACTATATCAATACCCCAACATGAGCACTTTTTAAAATTATTATATTAACCAACGAAAGAGTATATTCATGAACCAGGATCACTCACCGACATGAGGATGTGGAGGAGGCAGTGCACACCCACGAAGGCGATCATGAGCCACCAGGTCCAGCGGGGCAGTCCGTACAGGTCCAGTCCATAGAAGATGGCAGTGATGCCCAGGATCTGTGCCGCGTTGCCTACGCCCCAGTGGAGCCAGTTGAAGATGGGTCGCCTGGAGTCCTTGGGGCTGCAGCGCAGTGCCGCCATGAACGGTTGGATGAAGCACAACGCTGAAACACAAAGGTGTTTACGGGGTTAGTTAATTTTTGCAGATTTAACGCACAACTTCTTGCATTCTAATTTTTCCCCCTTTTCGGGGTCTTTTTCTAGTTTAATTTACCAACTACACATGAGTAACAAAGTTTAACAATCGCTTTTATCCCTTAACTTTAGAGTTTAGACTATGCTGAGGGCTCGGTGTATTTTTACAGCCCTATCGCGTCAGCCCTTGACAGAGATCAGGCTGGCAAGGTTTTTTGCAATCAACCTGAAACTAAATTTTTCTGCAAAAAAAAAAACCTTTGTTCAAAGTTCTAGCCTGCAACATTTAGCTACCTTTAAATTATGGCTTTACGGTGCCACCTTGAATTGGCTCTGTACGAGCCAATTTCTGAAACCGAGCTGCTAATCTCAAAGAAGCCATAGATGGCAGCTCTTAGCTGGCCATCACTAAGTGTTCAGGTGAGCATTTTCAGTGGTTTGTGGCATTAAAAAAAAGTAATTGATGTAAAAATCTGAAATAAATCCGTCCACAAATTATTGATAATATCTACTTAATTTTCAAATTTGAATGAAATCCGTTCATTGTTGGATTTATGGCTGTAAGAGTTGAACGTCAGATTAGGTTTTGCATTCGAGTGCGCAGGCCAGTTCGCAGGCGAGTTCGCTGAAGTGTCGATCCGGCAGCCTTTGCATTCTATGCACGTGATGACGCATGTCTGACCATTATCTTATTTTCTGTAGTGCAGAGTTATAGAAATTATTTTTGAGGTACACTATTTCTTTGTCGCATTTGCTCGGTCAACTTACTTCCCAATACAAACAAAGAATCTTGAAATAAAAAAAAAGGTTATTAATAAGATCTGACTTTGTATACTGCAATTCAGCTATTTTTTAGAGTTTACGTTATTTTTTTGCATGGTAGGAAGCAAGTGGGGGTAGTTGAAATTGTTAGCATCGTAACCTCAAACGTGAAAATAAAACATGACCTGACGAGAAGTCTTTGTACGAGCCAAAGCCTCTGCAAATTTCAATACAAATTGTTTCCTAAACGCTATAACAAACAATCTCGCAGGTCTCAGTGAATATAAAACACAATTTTCGTGCATAAGCTCGCTATCCCAGTTTGTCCGCTGAGACTATCAGAAAGTCTAACGTAACGTCGTAAAGCTGTGGATCTGCCCCGAGCTAAAATAAATCCTACATCCTATTTCATACCAGCTGTACCTTAGTGTCATTGCATAATCAATTATAGTTAGAAACGACCACATTTACTCAACAACCTTATAAATCTAGTCTATACATGATATCTGCGACTAACTAAGTTATTGTAGTCAGTGAGCCGCTCCATCGAAAAATTTTATAAATGAACGGCGGTCAAATTTCTGAGAAGAAAAAGCATAGCTCAACTCGCTGATGCCTCAAAAGTTTAGAGGCCCAATTTACGAGCCTCTAATGGTTACAGGCTCCATCAACAAACATTTTAACCTGAAGTAGCAATAACTGTGGCCCAAAATTTACGCATTAACGAATTAAAAAATTTTGTTCTCACATTTAGCACTTTCTTAAAATAAATTGATTAGAATAGCACATCATTTTAGAAAATAGCTAGAAAAAAGTTCATTTATCCACTTTATAAATATATTATATAAATATAAATAATAAATTCCATATTCACACATGAAAATGTAAGGAATAATATTCTGGTTCTCACCTATTGAGACAATTCCAATGTATGCATGAGGGTTAACGTCCGCGGGGGTGTCGGTCCAGCCTTGCTTGTACCACAAGATCAGGCCTAGCGAGCTCATAGTCAACACCCATGTCAGGATCATGAAGAACCGATGACACTGACAAGTACAAGAATAACAGGCGTTAATTTTCACTATCACCTTTGATATCTGGAAAATATATTGTCAAACAGATAAAAAAATAATCCTGTAGATAAATGGATGCTATAAAATTCGTGCAATTCATTTTTTACTTCTACAATTTTTAGCCGATGCAAGGGAATTTTCCGCTCAAGGAGGATCAAGCAGACGTCGACATCCTGAGGCTAAAGCATAGCAATGAATGCTGGCAAATTATAGATTTTTAGACAAAAGAACAATGAGACGACTTACTGTCGTCATAGAGTAAGGAAATTAGCATGAATTTTGCTCCCCTACGGTAAATAATCCATTACGTTATAAAATTGATCGTTTCTCTACAATTTTAATCAAAATCAACCGGATGATGCTTAAAATGACTTAATTTAAAAGAACAAGTTTCATATGCTTCTATGAAACGAATGATTTATCAAACAAATCAATGAGTAAACATTTATCAAATATGAAGATGAGCGTCCACATAGCGCAAGAGACAAATCGTCATAATTTTCTCAAGGTCGCAAGTGAGCGGCGCTTGCTAGCTGCTGAAGGTGGTGCTTTCAGCATGGCCTTGGGTTGCTGTCGTCTGGGTACTTCATACCTGGGCCTATACTTTCAAAAAAAGTTAAGAGATCGTAACTTCATCAGTCAATCATTGACGGCCTTTCAAGCAAAATCCACCAATCCCAGACAAGAAAATAGAGCATAAGTACTTACGTTCACTTAGCGAGTTTTGAAAGTATGGCTCCTGGAAGGATCTTAAGGTCTACTCTCATTCTTACATGGAACCACTGGTCGATGCCGCAGGTTTTGTAGCTCTTCCAGGTTTGCTTGAAATATCGAGCGATGAAGATACCGGTTGAAGCAGCGCCCACCCAGGCCGCAACCATGAAGCAAGCGTGCAGGACCAGGAAAATTTGGTTGTCAACCCCTGAGAGCGCCTCGAACTGTCCCAACGACGTTGCCTGGGCCGATGCCAACCTGGCGGCGTGGTAGTCCAGTGTGCCATCTGAAGAAAACCGTATTTTCCACTTGATTGCAACTGTTTTGATTTATTATTCATGCTCTACTGCCTGACTAATCATAGAAAAATTAGTCATTTTATTTATATTCCATGATTTCATATTCATAAAAATGTCATTTTAGTGATATTTCACGAATTCTGAGGTAGTCAAACTTGTTTCCTTTAGCTATAATTTTCGCCCTCGTGCGTAAAAATCGAGTCATAGAACAAGGAGTGCGGCAATTATTTTAAATGATTAGTTAGCATTGATTAGCGCAATAAGAATTATAAAACGCCTCATTCAAATCTCTGAGGTTTTCCAGGTAAGAATACGATACTGTACCTATAACTTGGAAATTTGGACAGTTGGACAAAACAGGTAAAGTAACAGAAGTGAAATCTTTGTATCTTGACCAAATTATGTTCCAAGTCTGCCAGGAATTACAATTTGGCTTAAGAAAGATGAAATCTTGATCACGGAGTTCACTCAGAATGAATCATACACAACAAATTCAATCAAGAACATTAGAATAAATAACATGAAATCAGACATACAACCACGAACACCTGTCCGTACCCTGATCGAGAGGGCCGTGGGCCACCTGCAGATGGAAGGTGCCGTTGTCGAGGTCGTACGTGTTGCTGCCCACGACCAGCCTGGCGGCACGCGTGTAGCGGCACAGAAGGACGCCGTCCAGGAAACTCGTTGTGATGTCCGTCAGGCCATAGTGCGGCTGTAGAAATAATATTTGTTTAAATATTTCTAATAAACCAAAGGGGGAGCATTACGCGATACTTTACTTCGATGGGAAAATAATTTAGATATAATAAAAGTGTTCTACAAAAACACTTGTCGTAAACAATATAAATTGTAAAAACAAATGTCAGTAGTTCATTAATGTTTTGATCAGATATTAAAGATGAATATTAGGTATCAAGATACTCATATGGTCAGGAAACTTTTTAAACCCGAGTGTGGACGTCGATTTAATCCGTTGTTGAAAATCTTTTGGTGAGAAGCTAGAGCAGCAAATGAACACAATGTTTAAAAGTTGCAGGAGGTGTACTCATTGAACAATAAATTACCTAAATAAAGCCTAAACAAAGAAACCTGAAGTAATAATATTAACCTAAAATCACATGACAGTGGACAGGATCTAAGGTGACAATAGATGTTCGATAGTAATAACCATAATTAAACGCAATCGAAGCTCCTAACAAGAGGTGATGTTGCTTCAGCCACAACAAGAAACATGGGACTAAGTAGAGGGCCAAAAGCGACACTCACCTCTTTCAAGAAGACGTTGTCCTTGCCTTGGTTGTAAGTCATCACGGCGTCAACCACTCCGTTGTTCAACACGCATGCCACGACGCTGTCGTCGCCCTGTACGTCAATAACAATAACCCGCATGAATTTAATCCATTTACTGGCAGTATTAAGAAATGCGCATTCTTTGACACGACATTCATTGCTGACTAGCTTTCTCAAAGTAAATTTCCTCAAGATTCCAAATCGTGCAACACCGGCATTTCCTACGGTCAGCAGCGATCAATGCATGTCAATGGTATTTTCTCAATGTATAATAAATCTTAAAATATTTATACGTTGAAAATGTTCAACAAAAAGAAACAATTGAATAGCATCAACACTTACAATAACAGGGGCTGAACTAAAAACAAGCTTACCATAAATTCATCGAAAGATAGGCCCCCTGCCGCGTAGACGTTGCCTTGGTTACCAGTGAAGTCGCCCATTATTTCAAAATGGTATCCCCCATCAGACTTCGTGTAGGTAAAGAGAACTTTACAACTGTAAGAAAAACTCAAGTTAGCGGATTTAATAATAAAGTTTTGGTTCAACAACGGCAATTGTGAAGACAGAGTATTGCAAGTGAACGGATCCAATAATGTGGTAGTTTAACAACCGTAATTGTGATAACGCAAGGTGGAGCTGTCATCAGTTAGTTGGACGAGCACACCAGTTGCGTAAACTTAATGTTCTGAAATTACATTAGACGATACGAATCGCAGTCGAGATGACGAGAAACACTTAATTAATTTTAAAAGAAAGAAATTTAAATAATTGGTTGACTAGCGATAACTGAAATTGATGCTTGTAACCGAACCACTTAAAGTTCTGATTCCATGGTCGGAGACCATTTTTTTAAAAGCGTGCTTTTCACCTTCTCAATACAATAATACTTTTTAATACATAGAATCATAATCATTCTTAGAACAATCTTCGTAATGATAATGACAGCAGGTTACTTGGTGCTAATAAAACTTCTTAGCATAACATACAGTGGGAAGAAATAAATATTCGTACACTTGAAAAATCGTATTTTAATGTATGTAAGTACACAAACTTAACAGGAAAAGTGATTTAAATTATGTATAGAGACGCATAGTATTCAAAAATACTATCAAAAGAAATTAAATCTCAATGCAACAAAATAATAATGCGGATTTATTGTTTTGTACGAATACTTTTTTCACCCGAAAAGTGAACATGTTGCATTGTTTTTTGTTGCATTGAGATTTAATTTCCTTTGATAGTATTTTTGAATACTATGCGTCTCTATACATAATTTAAATCACTTTTCCTGTTAAGTTTGTGTACTTACATACATTAAAATACGATTTTTCAAGTGTACGAATATTTATTTCCCCCCACTGTAACAGAACAATCTTTGTCATGATAACGACAGTAACTTACTTGCTGCTGGCGACGCAGTTGAGCGGGACGCCAAAGCAGCCTTTATTGGAGTTACAGCCCACGTACATTGGGGCTGCGCTGCTCTGTAAACACGCCAGTTAAAAAAAATTATTTGTCGACCAATACACAAATCAAATGGAGATCGCAATAATTTTGTAGCGACATTTACATCATATTGAAGTTGATAAGTATAATGAACGTATGAGATTTGAATTCAATGGTACACGAGACAAAAAGCTTGTGATACGTTGTTACTGTCAGCCTATACATATATAAAAGAATGGAACATACAAATATAACTTGTCTATCAAAGTAAAAAATCTAAATGTGAATTCACAAATTTCATGCTTAATTTCAGTTGATGTTTAATACCAAAGATTGTCACAATAATTCACTTCAACAAATTGGAATGAAATGGAATTGCAAAACAATGCATGGGTTATTTGGAATTTTCAGATACATAAAAACCATGGCATCCCACACTTTTTTTACTGCATGTTTTACAGGTCTAAATGCCCGGCTTAAAAATAGTGCAATATTTTTAAACATGGGGAAGCGAGAATTTTAAGAAAGATAGAAGGTAAGAACATAATCGAAAGTTACAAGAAGCAAATTATTGTATCAATCATGGAAGTCGAATGACCCATAAAACAACTGGAATCTATTACCATACATAGTATTATTAATATACTCGTCTTTTCGTGGCTTATAATAACTACCTTTGTAGGTATCATTGGAACCATGGCACAAAGTCAGCCTGTTTAAAATGACCTAATGACCACAGTATAAAACCAAAGTGCCAGTTAAATTCTAGACGAAAATGACTGCATGAAACTTATTTCTCCCCAACTTTTCTCAATAGTTTATAGAAGACTTAGGTAGTAAATATTGCAGCAAGGCACAAGTGAAACGCATTACTAAAGTTTATAGCTAACTTGTTAGTCAATAAATGCTCCACTTATCATCCCAAAAGATTCCGGAGAAAATGAGAATACGTTCACATGCAAAACTTCCCATGTGAATCCCTTCAAAACATCAATTGTGAAAAATGTTTAGTAGTTGAAAAAGTAGTTGTCCAACTATCCTTAACTTTACATTGCATGCATTTCAGGATACCAGGTTGTAAGAGCACGCATGACAATTCGATTGCGAATCCCCACAGAGATTTGATTTAAAGTTATCGTAGATGATCAAAGATGGTTCCGCTGAAATGCTGTAGAGAGAACAGGTAAACAAGCTAAATTACATCGTTAGCAATTGGGGTTCAAAGGCGCCGCCTAAGAACCACATAAGAGATTGTTATAGTTTGGAAGTACGAAAATGCGTACCGTACAAGGCCACAGAAATAGAACCAATAAACATACAGTTATGAGAAAAAAACTTATTTTCGTCAAATTGGCAGAACCGAACGATATCACAAACTCCAAAAAAAAGGCTACATGACAAGAGTAGGGTATTCAATACCGCACAACATGGTACCGCTAAAGGCACAAGTAACTCCACCACCTCCACCCAGAAGAGACCGTCATGCTTGTTTCCATAGACAGGACAGGACATTAATAAACTTATATGATTTCAGACTAAGAAGTTACTAAGGAAGCCATTCATGAGAATTGTAAGTACAGGGATAAATTCATCGATAGATTAGCAGAACGTAAGGATTCAACCTTCAGCATAACATGCCTTTTACATCACATGCTTTGCATAGTTCTAATTAAACGATAAAAAATCATTTATTTCCCTTCTTACGTGCATTTCATCTCGACAGTTCAAACATTCTATCCGTTCACGAAGCTCCAAAACGACATTTCTGCATGCAACTTAAAAAAAATTTCAATCATGAAGCCTTTGCTGTCGATTTTTATTTAGAAATAAATACTAATTTATGATCTTATCATCAATTTAAGCAACGGAACCCAATTTCAACACAATTCCTAAACCTGCTAACACCAAAAGGACAGTGAGCAGAATCGATCTACCAGGCATTTAAAGGTACGGTACTGTTCTAAGGACAAGGTATCAGAAGCGTAAGGACGAAATCAATTATAATTCACGGACGCCAGGATGAGAGTTGATTATTAGACTTCATGCAAGAAAACATGCAGCAATAGAACATACTCGTATTATTTTTAGGAGGAAATGCACAATATAACAAAAGTGGCAATAGAGCACTTAAGTTTTGTTGTTATCTGTGGAATAATCAAAGCGTTTGAATGAAGTCCTGAGAAAGGACTTCATTCAATTCATATATTACGATTAATATTGCTATTTTGACCCATTTTGAGAAGACAAGAATATCATTGAAAACTTCAGACGAAACCGATTAATTGAGCCGAAAAAAAAGCTTCATTGGTCAATGAGAATTTAAAATTCGTAAGAAATCTCAAGCACGGCACAGCGTCTCACGCTTAGCGTACAGAAAGATCAAATTCTAGATACCTACGGAAATTCACCAGTCAATTGACGCTGAGAACAAACCGGTGCCGTAATATTCCTTAAAAAACGGGGAATCTCAAAGAAACAATCTTTGGTTAACTATATCAGACTATGAAACAAATTCAGCATAAATATAAGAAATTTGGTGCTAAAGACTACAGCTCATTAATCAAATGGGGAACGAATTCATACCAATTGGTGTCAGGTGATCTTCTATCACCCTCTAGGTTATCATACGTCACCCTCTTATAACATGTTCTGTACCCACATGGTAGAGTCACACTTAGTGACGTCATTTGGAAACTTACAGAAATAGTTGATTCTCTAAAAAAGTAACTGTGATCGCAAAATAAATCCATTTATTTTCACGGCGAACAGGGAATTTACGTAAAAGGAATACGTGATTACCCTAACCTAACGCATTCATGATGTCTGCTGCCAGAAAATAGAGCGACACTCTCACGAAGTGATCAACTATTTAATGCGGCCACGCAAGGACTATGAGCTACCACATTACTAATCGTTCAAAAATGAAATGAAACAGCTGCACCAAAGCATGCAAGTTCTTCTAGGCTTAATAAATTATTAATATTTGAGATTAGTAAATGCCTTACCCATTGGTGAATTAGAAATTTCTAGAATTGATATTTCCTAAGACCGAAAATGTTAAAACAACGCTAAAAAGCATACGAGACACAACAGTAATAAGTAACAAAGAGTGACACAAAAATTTTTTGAACGAAACCAACCACTCAACATGTAGCTAAATCACTCCACTGCAATTCCATTTGTCGCTGAAAAATCAACACAACCAATAAGCGAAATAAAGAAATTTTCGGAGTTCAAATGAATCTCAGCCAAGATACTTAGTGATAGAGCTTCGAGTCGTGCAGTACACAGGTTCGTGGAGACAATAATTTGAATATTAAAATTTTAATAATATTAGGGCCTATATATTATTCGAAAATACAACCTTTAGATTCCCGGTGAGGTTAGTGAAGCCACCAACAGCATCGAAAGCCCCCGTGTGAATTCCGTGTACAACACCAAGAACATCCAGGCTACGGAAAATTCACCGAACGATTCAGCAGGATTTTCTTTGAAGGTACTAAAAATGATGTTATAAATTTCCGTAGCCAAGATTTCTTGCTGTTTAATGTTGCAAGATTTCGTCATACAATGAGATGTCTTGGCTTTGGCTCGAGTAGGAACATTGATCCTAATCTGAATGAGTATTTGAGTTGTCTTCGAGCTAGGCCAGCAAAATTATATGAATCTGAGCTGAATAATGAAGCATTTCAAGACACTTTGCACTATAATGAATAATTATGCATAACATATACCTCAAATGGAAGGCATTCTTTAACAGGTTTTAATTATTTCATTTGGCATAATAACTCATTGTCTTGATAGATTACCCGCTACCCAAGATTCATAAACTGATGTAACTGAAAAAAGACAATCAATAAATTGTTTTCAATTCCTTGATTCAGCCAAATTCACCCCAAGACAAGACATCTTCTTGCATTTATTACGAGATCTTTGAGAAGTTGATGCACCGAAGCCAGCCTCAACGAACAAGTTCGAACACCAACACCGGCAATGCGGACGCGCTTGGGAGAACTCGTAGTTGTGACGGACCGCGCGGGAGCAGCAGTTGTGACCCGCCCTCTGAAGTCCCGGAGCAGGCCCCTGGCACGAGTCGTTGCGCCGCCAGTGGAGGGAGTTGGGGCAGCGGCAGGCGATTCCTCAAAATCGTTTGCGGCACCGAGAGACTCGGGTAAAATAGGTGCTGTTAGTTCACTATCAGTCTCAGCAGCGGAAGGCCCGCTTTGAGCGCTTAGCGGAGCATCTACAACTCTAATAGCGACAGGAGATGTAGACTCGGAATCCTCTACAGCCGCGACAGATACAGTTAAAGTGGACGCACTGACCACATCGCTGTTGGCGGGAACTCCGTCTCTACGAGGGGCATCTACAACTCTAATGGCGGCATCACCTGGGTTGCTAGCGCCAGGTAACAAGACAACTCCACCGCTTACTGCCGATGTTGTAGTTGGCGCCGTTGTCTGGGTTGTCGTAGCCGGAGCTTTCGAGGTCGATGGTGGGACCTCAGCAACTGATCGCTTCACTGTCACCTTCTCGGACGTGACGCCTGTCCAGAATGTGCTATAATCCTGCACCACAGTTGCCCTGAAACAAAAACATTCTTTTACTCCGAGATTCATAACATAATAAGCAATGTCACTGCACTTAAGCGGACTCCATAATAATGAACATAATAAGTAATGTCACCGCACTTAAGCTGACTCCATAAAAATGTACCATGTACTACGGTAATTTTGTAAATTATATTACACGCGCTTCCATTTTACCAAGTCGAGTCGAGCCAAAAAGTAAGTTGTTAATAAACAAATAGTAAGCGATAGTTAACATTTTCGCGGTGGTTAGGTTACTATAGGCATAATTTCAGATTTTAACCAGAGACTAGCAGAGAAATTTGTGAACGGCCACTTCAAGCATTTCAAGTTACAGCTCGTCAAAACGTTTGGCAGGCATTAAGACCACATTTCTTAAAATGCCAATGTAGTTGAGGTAACTGTAGTAAGAAAAAATAATTACAAAATATTTGATGCATGATGAGTCCAATAGGTACCAGAGAAAATACTTACTATGTCCCCTCACAAATTAATTTCCATAATCGCGATGTATCACCTCACTAAACAATAAATTATTATCGCGATGTATCGTGAACACCACAACCACTTGCATTAAAATTCTATCGATTTCTTCGTCTTGAGGTAAATGTAAGGAGAATTCTACGTACAATGCACGTGATATAATACTGCTTTCAAAATGCAACTCAAGTAACTAACCCTCAAAGTTCAGTCAAGAAGTCGAGGTAGTTTACCTTTGCCTCATCCGCTTCGCTGCTTAAAATATGATGACGTACATTTTTAAATCTAGCTTACTCTATCAGTAATTGATGTAAACTCAAGGCATTAATGATTGCATCATGCATTACATTGTACCATGTTGTTCAATAGTTAGAACAGAATAAAAAAATTCGTCTATTCTGACAAAAAAATATATCTTCAACATTAGTACTCTTATATTGCGGCCATTTTTCGAAGTAGCTAATATGAACGGCACTTGTTTCCTTCACAAAAGTTTATATAGCAACGCCCACGACTCAAGGAGATTATAAAATAGAATTTAATTTATTGCAACATATTTTCATTAATCTTTTACCCATTGAACTGGCCAATCACCTCAATTTGAAATAAATGAGAAATATTAAACTCGGTCATATCATGACATTGAACCGATGAAAAAAAATATAACTCAGTACTCACTGCAGTGAGTGACAGAGCGCGCATTTTCTCGACGACGAAAACTTGAGGTCACGGACAGACGGACGGACGGACAGACGGACGGACGGACAGACAGACAGACGGACATGGCGAGCACAATAGTGCATTTTTTTCCATAAATCGGAAAATGCGCTAAAAATGAGAGAAAATCAGACAGCGCAAAGTTTGCTCAACACAAAAACACAAAAATTCCCATTGATAAAAAAAATCAGTTCCACCAATGGAAACTGTTGCTCGAGCATGGAGCAACTGTCTCCTTCTTAGCTACTAGTCACGATATTCCAATCATAACTTTTGATACGCTTGTTCGATTGCTTTGCAAGCAGTCGCATTGATGCCAAACAAAGCATACGAGACGCGGTGTTTCATAATATTGGCCTGGAGCAACACTAGTCTTTGTGCTGCGATACCTTCTGTTATTATTTCCCTCTGACGCACTCAACTTTCATCGAGATCTCAAAGTCGTGGTGACAGCGGCTTTGAATTCCTTTGCATTTTTTGTTCGTACGAGCGTCATAGTCTAGTTTCCTTAGCATAACGTAGGTACATACTTCCATCAGAACATATTTAAAATTCT
This sequence comes from Hyalella azteca, assembly GCF_000764305.2. NCBI lineage: Eukaryota > Metazoa > Arthropoda > Malacostraca > Amphipoda > Hyalellidae > Hyalella > Hyalella azteca. The sequence continues at coordinate 79,817 of NW_025944135.1, read as the reverse complement.
AGATAAAAATTCACAGAAATTTTTGACGAGCAGGATTTAGCCGCTATATTTTTAATGATCGTAAATTCTAAGCACCAATTCAATTAAATACCAAAAACTTTATTGTGATGACAATCACTACAGTGGTGTTATAATTTCTGTTTTTTTTTACTAGCTGTATGGCTACGTTTTCATTTATGTCAATATAGAATATGTTAGCATGCAACCGTGAAAGATATTTTATTAGTAGATAATCAACTGAATCAATCAACTGAAAAATACAAAAACAAAATTTGATCATTGCGAACAATGATGAACACGAGATTCAATGCAAGGCGGATGAAACCTAAGTGGTTTTTGTTTAAGGCAGTAGTAAACTTCAGAGATCAGTTTCAAGAAATCAGAAATTGAATCTACTAATTATTTCATAGAGAAAAGTAGTTCCGATGCGTTGAAATTAAGCATTTCTTACGCGCCTGCTTACTTAAGGATGAAAGAAAAAAGAAGAATTTGTTTGACAAGCTAAAAATAAACGCTGAAAAACACATCAGAAAAGAAACTTGATTAAATCGAATACTGGCAATCATGATAAAGTTAGAGATAGGGGATGTCAAGAGAACAATGTAAACTCGAAAAATATATCACGCCGATAAAAAATCACAGATAAAGCCGAGACTAATTTGAAAAAAAAAAATACATGAAAATCGAGCGCGAAGGTTACGCCACGAGCCAGCATTGTTCAGAATCACACGGCGAGCAACTCACGTTGATGAACCAAAGCATTTTTGTGTAAGTATTTTATACTGTGTTTCTTTTTATACACTGCGGTGTCTGTTGTAAGTGGGTTCACAAGTTCGAAGTTTCCCTCTGCATTAGAATTAAGGATCACGATGAGTCACACTTATCTTAGATCATTAAAACAATGAGTCATAAATAACCAATCTTAGATAATTCAAAGAATGGAGTCACTAGTCAGTGCCAACAAAGGAAGCCGACCGGATACGAGGAGCCGACATGATCGACTAAGATTCACTAAATGTCAGAGAAATAACATACAAAGTCAAGAAGTCTCAACAGATATCTTGCAAATGCGAACACAGTAAACTCTATCGATAACATTTTTTGGTCCAGAATTAAATATCATAGCATAACCCACGAATTGTGCTGAAGACTATAACAGCATAGATGATATATTGGGGGATTTATTGCACTGACACCGCAGAGCAGTGAAATAAAAATGAGCATAATTAATAACACAGGCTACGCTTGTTTCATTGATTACAATTTGCAGTATGATTCGTATCCTCAAAAGCCTGTTCCACATTTTGGGTCATGCAATGGGATAAATTAACCTCTAACCGTTTCTAAACAAATGCATTCTTTACACTCTCCAATATCACAGAAAACTATCAACAGCATGAGAAAAACTTGCTAAATCTAAATGTACTAAAATAACTAAATCATACAGACATTATGTCTGCGAGGTAAATTTAGGTTTACTAATTGAATGTACTTGCATTTTTGGATTATCCAACTATATCGACGGACCTGGACTCGGAAACGCTTTTTTCAATAAAGATAGTGAATTTTTCGGCAATTTTCTTAGCTTTTAAATTCTCGCTAAAGAGATGAATAAAAATCTTATCAATTCGGAACACAGCGGTCCGCACGAGCTCTAATGATATGCGCAATTGATTTGGTAAAAGATTTACTTGTAATTTTTCGCACAGGCAACGAGAAAAAAGCATAAATGCCAGAATGAGTAGAAACCGTATCTTAATAAATTAATTGAATTTGCACTACAAAATATTGAATTATATAAAAGGCTTTCATTTTCATAAGGTTGTCATATAGATGAATAAAATAGTATTTTTTCCTGTTCAAAGGAAAGGAATCATTTAGTATTGCTTGAATACTTGACATTTGGTCTTATGAAATTAAGAAAATAGAGGTGAGTACGATAGAAACAATGAATATTCACACACAAACAAGTGATACAACTGCCTATTGACAGAAGTTTCCACACGACGAGATGGTGAAAACGACGAGGCCTTGAGCAATGAAAGCAATGTAAACTTTTCAATGTAAATTGGATAAAGACTAAACTTCCTAGTATGAGAGGAGCATAATAGAGTTTCATTAAGACTCAAGTTCACTTAGACATGCACGCACACACTGTATACAAATGAACAATTAGAGTGTGTTTCCGGCATCGTATGCAGAAGGAAATGAATTCCAGCAACTACAAGGAACTATTATGCATAAGAAATAATAATGAGCAATGCATGGAAAGTTCGAGAAATTCACTAAGGTTGAAGCATCTGCTGTGATAACCACCCATTTCCAATTTCATTTTGTTAGAAAGTTTCACAAATTTCCAAAAAAATTCCATCTAATACATTACAAGATTTTGATTTGAAAAAAAAAAATAATAATTATTCTAATGAAATAGTGTAAGAGGTTTGTTCTTCATAGTCCTACATTCTTCTGCTGTATTACCTACTCCTTCACCAGCGCCTCAAAAAAGTAAATACAGTCTCGATGACCTCCTCCCAAACCAAATACATATGTTGCCCTGACAAATATTTAGTCTACCATTCAGTTCTGGAATCCGAGCTATTTGCCGCACTTACTATAAAAACAGCAAAAATAAAATTTTAAAATGTACAAATAACCTCTTGTAATCTGACAAATAACTTCAAGAACCTCATCAATAAACGGTAGCTGGTAATTTTATTTTTCCAAAATTAGACAAACACATCATCAACTAATCATATGGGCTTTAAAACAGAACGGTCAGTTATTCAGGTAATAAATTGTTAGAAGAGGAATCAAATCATTCTTACGATATGTATACTTCCGTCAAATAATTTGTTTGATAACTGTCACCATTGAACACAGCTAAATTTCAAAATTTCGGTCAATTATCTCCATATAGTTGCATATAATTGAAGTAATTTGGCGGCGATTCCCCTTTCTGCACCTTATAAGACCTTCCACTTTTACACTGGATCGAGTACCATTACGAGAGGTAGACAAATTTGCCGTCTTTCGTTGCAGCAGGTTGAGGTATTCGCTGTTGTGAGTTGCTTATGTAAGCAATGGCATTACCATGCAAAATTTCAAGAAGTAAATGTAAGATTTACTGTTTCGACTGGCTTACGGTTATGTACAGTCATCATTAAGAACCAAATCAATCAGTGGGCAGGTGAACATACGATCTGTGTATTAAATGGCTCAAATTTGAGGGAAGTACAAGCATCACTGATCAAAAATTAAAGAATTTACTAAGAATTTTTCTTTTGGATTTTATGGTTGTTTTGAAAAGCGATTTCATCAAAAGGTCTAGCAATGAACATGCCAGTAACATACCTGAAGGTGACGTCGCCAGCGTAGCCTGAAGGAGGCGTCCACTGCACCACGACGCTCTGCTTGGGCGTCTTGTCCAGGTGGGTGACGGCGTTCTGGAGGAGAGTGTAACATGTAAAATTAGTATCGAGATTCAAGAAACTCTGAATAAAGAAACGGTAAATTCTACACAGAATGAGAAACCAATACTTTTGACAACTAAAAAAGTTTGATACACACCAACAAGCTGATTTACGGTTGTTGGTGGGAATAGTTGCATTGGTTGAAATCGAATAATTGTCTCGGACAGAAGTCCTATTGAAAAACGTACTGAAGAAGCATTACTTCGCCTGAGAAGACTTCTAGATCAGAGCGAACAATGTACCTCTGAAACTAGAATAGTCTGGAGAATGGTTTCTGTGACAATTGATAAATAACATTTCAATGTTGAAAAAGTTTCTCATTATTGTGGAATATAAATAAATCAAGGGAAGTTACGTGGGAACAACGCACTTGCTACTTCTCAAGATTGTCCATGGGGTATAGACAATCATATGAGAATATTAAACAAAGCTCCGTGAGAAGGCCCAAGGATAAACAACCTCAGGGACTAACAGAAGTCATGACCAGCGTGCAAGAGAAAGCATTAATGATCAACAACAGCCCCGGCACCGGCAGCATTGCTGACACCAGCACAGGTAGTTCGCTATATGTACGCTTGGTCACCTCCCGAACACTCGGATAGATGGGCAAAAATAAAATGCTCTGATTGGCTAAATACTTCATTGTAGAAACCAATCAACAATAGAGAACCCAATTAATAACCCATATTTCCATCGCGCAAGTGTCAGTCATTTCAGGATTTCATAGTCAATAAATACAACACAAACTTAACACTAAATAATGCATCCCTGACAGCACTTTAATGAATTTATTGCAATAAACACGTTTTCGGTCATACCAGATTTCATAGTTACTAAAGTACAACAAAAACTTAACACTACATAGTGCATCCCTGACAGCACTTTAATGAATTTAAAGTGCTGCCTATAATAATGAACAGAATTTATAGCAATAAACACGTTTTCGGTCGGCTGGTTGAAATCGTCGACGTGTCGCGCAAGTCACGCAACGGCCTCAGCTCCCAAGGTTACGTCGCGTCGTGACCACGCGTAGCCGACGTGGCAGCGCTCCCCAGTCTCGCCGCTCCGGCGCACAAGAACAACAATGCCATGCTCACTCAAAAAATTAATGGACCATATTGTCCAAATAGTAACACAATTTCTCAAGCACAGCATGAGCAGAGAGTGTACGTATCACTGGTATGCCTTTTTGCCATGCTAAAATGGAACAGGACGACACACTCAAGGGTAAGAAATGCATCGCTAATTTTCGCTATATAAACCATCTTACTCATTTCTCAGACACAACCAGAGTTCGTGGTGAGTCACGCGCTGCACCAAAGCGGCGCGGCCGGCTGAGGTATCGGACAGCGCGACTCCAAACGACTATATGAGTAACGGTTCACGTTCTCACTTCAGAGTTAATTCAACGATTTTATAAGCTCGATTCATGGTTAGTTCAACATACCAGTTCACTGCTATGAATAACCGTTTTATATTCCGCTTTAGGGATAGTTCACATGCGAAGCAACGAAAATTGAATGTTAAGAGTAAATAGAATGTGAAAATGTCACGCCATTTTCTATAAACTAATCTCTTTTTTACAACTTTATTGTTGACGTTAATACTGTTCGTATTTGAAGGCCTTGAAACGCGAATAACCTGCTGAAAACAGAAAATTTCGAAGCTGTTTGATATATCATACTTTACATGATTGCATCAATTACAATGTTTCGACATTGCACCAGAACGGAATTTTTTGTGCAAAGAATAGCAAACAATGCCTTGAAGTCGACAGGTCCAGTGGCACTTCCAATACTTGCTCGCCGACACGTGTGCTCTAAATCTATATAAAATAGCCCAGTGAAGAACAAAGAAATCGTCCGGTCATATTGAGAGGGATTGTTTACAAACGTACTCAATCGGTCACGCACTGGGCCACAGGTGACTAAAAGTCTTCGTACTCTCTACAAACACAAAGTTTTTAACATCAAGGTTGTTCGACCCTGGTGTCAAGGCTACGTATAGTCAGTATATTACTTAAAATAAATGCCCACTTATTTCTGCCAAATCAATGAAAGAGGGCACGAATATTCATTCATCATACTCATATTTCCTTCTATTCTATTTCATGGTCATTCTATAAAAAATGAATTATAGCTGTAATAAAGAAGAGAGCTTACAGTGTGGATAATTGGTACGAAAGAAAGCTTCCTGGTTAAACCAGAATATAAAGACAATAATTTTGTAGTAACAAATAAAGCACCTCAAGCATTACATGCCATTAATCTTGAAAAATGAATGGCACTTCACTAGTTAAATGTCGAGACAAATTTGTTCTGCCCTGGACTCATTTGACAAACGTGGAGTATAGGAATAATTTAGTTCACTAAACTAAAGCCTCTTGCAATAGAAAAGTTTTATGTGACTTTACATTGAGTGACATTATGAGAAATGAGAGGAGAGACATAATTCAAATAGTGATGCACTTTTCGTCTTAATCTGGGTCAATCTGACCCAGATTGGCTAGACTAAAGGGCGTTTAAGGTTGCGATTGAGAACCGCGAGCCCAGGCAGGATAGGCTGAATCCCTATGAGAATCTATCGCTACGTATAGTCATTATAACTCCGCTCGTAAATGAAATATCAATGCACCCTGGGTATGAAAATGTCTCACCATTTGGACGACACATCATCCTTTCGGTGTCAGTTGATAGTCAGCACGACGGGCTTGGTGGCATGAAGCCTCGTAAGGTCAACAGTAAAATGGGTCTATTATCACAACACCAGATAATGCCGACACAGGCCATGCACTCAGTCAATAGTCAGTCGATAGGTTGACCTATGAAGGATTGTTAGCCGCAAGGCATGTGTAGGTTATTTAAATTTATGTAATAGAGCACAAATTACATATTTTGCCATCCGAGCGTATTAGACGCGTCTAAACATGAACGCGCTTCGGCGCGAAAGCGGCAAATAACGAGTGTCATACCACCCACAAAATTACTGAGCCTATAATAATGAACAGAATTCTGATTCAGGTAGAATTGAAACGTAAATCATCTCACTATGTATCTCATCGGAATGGGATATATTTGATGCAAAAAGGGCTTAACATACTTCATAACGAATGGCTAACAAATACGCACGATGTCATAGGGCGAAGAAAAATATAACTCAGTACTCACTGCAGTGAGTGACAGAGAGCGCATTTTCTCGTCGACGAAAACGTGAAGTCACGGACGGACAGACAGACGGACGGACAGACAGACGGACAGACAGACGGACAGACAGACGGACAGACAGACGGACGGACTTGGCGAGCACAATAGTGCATTTTTTAATTTTTTCATAAATGAGAAAATGCGTTAAAAACGATCAGATAAACTTTACCATTCTTGACATCAGCGCTAAACCCACCACCTTTAAGCTCAGCTGGTACGTGTGTGCTAGGGTCACCTGCGCCTCGTACGTTTACGTGCGTTGCAATCACCATCTACCCTCCTGGATCGGTTGCTGTGCCGCGCGATTTTTTCGTCGAATTGAGCGCTGTTTCGTCGCCAGGTTCGTCGATGGAGTCTATGATCGAGTCAAGTGCTTAGTCATTTTTATCCGTTCTCATCTTTTCTCCTGTCTATTTATTTTTCGCTCAATACTAAACTTGAGTGTAACGTTCTCTCGAAGTTTGTTTGAACCTGAAGCCACAATAACTTTTCCGTACAATAATGACGATAACAGTAATAACAAAATAATAATAAGAACAAAATAAGACAAAAATGCATAATCTGTACAGCTAATATTTTTAGAAATACAACTGAAGCGAAGGTGTTGACTGATGAGTGATAGATGATGTTGGATCACCACTCGCACTAATTTCAGCACTCGTCAGCGAAAACAGGTTCGCAGAGACACCGAGGCAAAGCAGCTGGTTCTTGATCACCTTCAACAACAGTCAGTCTCGATAGACCGTTGCAGTTGACCTTCCCCAATTAAAAGTAAGTTAGACAGATTAAAATACGTGAACAATCGTCTAACATGATTAATAAAACTACGACCAGAGAAGACGCCACTTTAGTCTTTTTATACCTCGTATGGTACGAGACCAATTATTGGCACATCGGATATAGCAGCGACACAAAATTGTTCGAGTATACTTTGTTGCACCGTACTGCCTATAATAATTGTGCAGTGTGCCTATAATAATTGCGCAGATATAATCATACAAGCTTTCGTGAGGAATACGATCATTCTTCCAGACGATCGCATAGGCTACGAACATTCTTCCAAGCGATCGCATAGGATATACGACCTTTCTTCTAAGCGATCGCGTAGGCTACGACCATTCTTCCAGACGATCGCGTAGGCTACGACTCCATTCTTTCAAGCGATCGCGTAGGCTACGACCATTCTTCCAAGCGATCACGTAGGCTACGACCATTCTTCCAAGCGATCACGTAGGCTACGACCATTCTTCCAAGCGATCACGTAGGCTACGACCATTCTTCCAAGCGATCGCGTAGGCTACGACCATTCTTCCAAGCGATCGCGTAGGCTACGGCCATTCTTCCAAGCTAACCTGTGGACCGTAATATTTGACCGCGATTAATGCGATCGCTTCAAAAGTTGGTTCAGAAGGCGATTGCTGTGCAACGAACGTGAGGATTACGGTAGAGCTATTTCAAGTAACCGTCGGTTGCTCAAGGCGAGAAAATCGTTCGTTGTGCGGTCAACAAATTCGCAGAAATATGCAAGTCGCTTCGCTGGCCTGGATAGGGAACACTAATTTTGGGTTGTATAAACGAAATCATTAACGATCGTGTGAAATACTATGTCTAAACAAATGCACATGCAATGCGTAAAATATACTTAAATAATATTGCATAACTTATACTTAAATAATTTTTCAATTTTCAAGAGTTTCGAATCTCATTAGAAGACATAAAACAACGGATATGCTTATATAGCTTGAAGCATAGATCGGTAATATTGATCACTTGATGCTCAAATTGCTTTAGTAACCATGGAGACGCCATTTCAGGTATCAAACATGGCCGTGAATGTGAATGGTCGCTCGAAATAATGAACGTTTCGTGAGGTGCCTTTAAAAAAAGCATACACTCAGAAAAAAGTAAAGGATTATATTGTATGAATAGTGACACACGATCATTTATACACCCTTTTACCCAGCCTTGGAAGAAAATGCATCGGTATTTGGACAGTCTCGTTTCTCTCGGTGTAGGTACAGCTGATCTTTACCCAAGAACCTGACCTTCGTGATACCTCATGCTTTCATTCTCCCAGGAGTTCAAGAGCGAGGAAACTAAAATTCTGCAGATCGAAGGTCAAACACTTTTTTGCAAAATCAGTGGGTTATCAACAATTGCAGCGAAGTTCGAGTTATGCATTGGTTTCTGTAACTATTTTGATTGGAATGGCAATCATTTATCATGATAATTATTAACCAGAATTAATAATAAAACTGTATTATTTATGGAGAAAGTAATGCTGAACAACAGGAAAAATAAGGTACCATCAATAAACAATTTCAATAGCAATGTTCATCAGTTATGACGAGATTTATTGACAGCAAGTCATGCAGCTTCAGACGATACAATTAAGGAACTGATAAGAGATATGCAATCCGTCGCGTCGAGCAATGCGATACCTCGTTATAAAAATAGTCAGCAGACAAGGGCATAACACCAAAACACGACGATAAACATACAATCGAAAATTATAATTCGTAATTCTGTCTGACAAATTTTGCTCATCAACGTTAGACAAAACCCAAATTTTCAACGTTTTCTAACGTTGAACGAAATTTAACGTTTTTTTCAACGTTAGACGAAACACGAAGTTTTTTTCGCAGAAAATAAAGCAGGTACCTCATTTGGAGTCGGAAAGACATGTTACATTACACTGCGATCAACGTAAAATTAAAATCGACTGTTTGTAATTCTGTCTGACATATTTTGATAATTATCTCCTTGCAACCGTCATAGGCCATAATTCAATGGTATAGATAAAACGCGATGGTTTTCACCGAAATTAAAACGCTTAACTCATTTGGATAATAAATTGGAGCAATGTACACTTGCTCAAGAAATTGAGATGAGCTTCTCATCTATTAATTTTATTTAAAGGCACATCGTTGTTTTATCTTGTGTTCATGTTTTTGGAACTCCTTCGCATAGGGAATATCTTCGTGTATAATTCTAATTATCGATTCCTATTTCCTGCAGCCAGCCATTATTTGGACACAATCTTCTCGGATGCACTTATCAAATGTTATCGCTCATGAATCTCGCTCCACTCATCAGATGTTATCGATAACGCTGATCCCTAAAAGATTTATCTTAACTTCCAGTAATCAGTTCAAAGCTGACGATAATAATTGCCCGAAAAACTTCAATGATATCAAAGTGTCAATAGCACCCGCGCGTCGAAGGAACTGAGGCTTATATAATGATGAATTTTGAGTGACAAGCTATTGAGCTAAATCACACATCAAAGCCGATATTTTATTTACATAAACCACATTGTATAAGAAAGAATATTCAAATCCCCAAATTATTAAGCAGGAGCATCAGTTGGAACAAAAATTAATAACTTATTAAAAACGAATATATCTCCTTTTGCAAAAAAACCTAAGCTCAAACGTAATATTTTTAATAACAAATAAACATAATAACTTAAATCAGAGAGCAGCAGGAATAATCCTGCTATCAATGGACAAAAACTTATCATAACACACCCAAGAGATAAGATAAAGATATGCTCTTGAACATGTGACACCATCGAATAGGTAACCTGCGATCAGACGCCTGCAATCTCTGGCTCACGTCTGACGTCACGGGAGGTTGACAAACATGCAAGTCATTTCATGTCTGAATTTTATTTTTAATTTCGATCATTTCAGACGTATCGATTAAAACTTCAAGTGAAATGACGATTCTTATGAATGCGAGAAAATTTTACTTCAATTTCGTAGAATACATTGAACGCGGATGGCCAACAAAATAAAACGTGACAAGGAATGGCACTTGGTAGAGAAAGAACGCAAGGAAGACGTGAGGCAAAGATGAAGGATGTTCAACGAGGCTTCTTCTACCTGTAGGCGAGCGGTTACCTCACCAATGCAGGTACTGCATGAATGCAAGTACCACTAATGCAGGTACTGTATGAATGCAAGTTCCACCAATGCAGGTACTGTATGAATGCAAGTTCCACCAATGCAGGTACTGTATGAATGCAAGTACCACCAATGCAGGTACTGTATGAATGCAAGTACCTCACTAATGCAGGTACTGTATAAATGCAAGTACCTCACTAATGCAGGTATTACGACAATTAATGCAAAAATATGGTTAAGCTAAATTGTGAGTGACGATCACTCACAATTAAAAAAGTTCAATACTAAGTTTTAAAATATTTCCAGCTATATTCTCTATGAAAATTGATTATAAATGATTGGCGTCACAAAGAACGAGAAGCTTAGGAACGAGACATGGATCAGACTGCTATAAAACCAGGAAATATAAGATACCGTCCGAGTGAATCAAATTTACGGGAAGTCGCAGGGAAGGTTTCGGCCTTAAAAAGGATTACACGTCGCCGACTCATTGTGCGAGTCATTATCAGGGATTATCAAGACCCAACACGCGAACATGCAGCTCCAGTCGCAGAGTGTGCAGTTAACCTTTCGTCTACGATGACATTAACCGTCGTAAATGTTATAGATACATGTAAGTACTACAGGTACTCAAGTTACCCTCGGTAAAACGTATTAAGGACACACCTTTGCACATAAAATGACGGCTATTGATTACAGTGCCAGCACATGCAACATTTCAAAGGCAGAGGCTTCGCTACAACTGCCACGCAATCGATGACGCCCGCATTAGGCTAACCACTCAACGCAACAGTCGCAAGACATACCAACGCCTACAATGTTCGAGCATCATAAAAACCGAATAAATGTTATTTTTAAAAGAAACAACAAATTTCGCAGTGAAATTATCATGTCTGTATCTTTAGTTCAGTAAACAGTCTCAAAGTTTAATTTACCGATTGCGAATATGATTACACTAGGCATATGACGTTAAAATAACGTTGATTTGACGTTTTTCCAACGAAATCAACGTTTTTTTAACGTCATTTATGCACGGAGAAATGGAACTTCAACAACGGAAACAGCATCTGCTGCTCTTATAACAGATGGCTCTTCTCCAAACCGTGCAATGGAACCCGCAGCATACGCTCTGTGCTTGCCAGGCGACCTAAAACTCGTACATTAATAAATAATAACTACGACAAGTACATACTGTATCTGTGCTAGTACATTATTACAAAAAACATACTGTATCTGTTCCGGTACATTATTACAAGTGCATACGGTACTGTATCTGTGCTAGTATATCATCACGACAAGTACATACTGTATCTATGCCGTACATTATTACGACAAGTACATACTATATCTGTGCTAGTACATTATTACGACAATTACATCCTGTATCTGTGCTAGGAATTGGTTGGGAATGAGGTAATCCCAAAGCTACAAGCCATTGATTGCAGGAATCATGTAGGCCGATTTTTCTCAGAAATTTCAAACGGAAGCTTGATTTCGACAAACATCCGTAGGCAAGGTAATTTAATTCAGCATGGAGAATTAAACTTACAATATTACACCGAAATTACGAGAGCCGTGCAAAGGAAGATGAAAAATTTAAAGCGATTTCGACTACGGTACCAGGAAAACTCGCGTTCCTAGAATAGAGTCACACATACGAAAGAAAAGGGAGAATCCCAGACGCACGCGGTCACTTCCCGAGCACCGGATAGTGCCAACAAAAAATTCATGCAGTCAATTTCTGTTGAACAAAAGGCAATGACGCACATCTTTGTCATTCTAATTTTAGATTATGAGTAGATTAGTTTGGTGGATTAATTTAAATATATGAACTACGGCGGATTTTATCAGTCTATCTGAAAGAAGTTCATAAGAAATTAGAATTATCCTTAGGTTCCAACTACCCGTTCATTTCAATTATAATTGACAGCTGATGAACCGCAAAATGGAGAAGGACATATTTAACGGGCCAAAGAAAATAATTTATATATCAAGGCAGAAGGATTTCAAACACGAGTCCTAGCAAAAGAACCTCGGTTCATTATTAGGCAGTCACGCGAAGCTTCTACAGCTCAAAGTGACTTGACCTAAATGCCAATCGAGCTCAAACGAGTTTCATACGAGTGCCAGGACGTGTAAAACGAAATTTTATCACTTGCAATGACTAATAAAAAGGATCGGGTGCAAAAGGACCCCGTTTAACAGCAATGCATGGGTAGATTTTATTATTCTGTCGAGCGCACCAGTCTGTAGATAAAAGTGACAAGAAAAGGTCCCGGTTATTTCCTAATTCATACCCTTCAATGCAGCCAACTTGAGAACTATAATAAATTAATTTTTCACACGTATTAGCTCGATGAAATAAATCTGCGAGAAAGTCGATCTTCCATCAACCTGCCATAAATAAATGATATCACTACACACACCATGTACGTAGGTATTGACCAGCGTTGCCAAGAATCATTACAGGCTTTGTCTTAATTTCTAACAAACTGACGCTTCGCCCTCCAGGACCGCCTTCGTTATTTAAGTGGTCGTCGTACTCAAGGCATCGATTGCGCTGCACAGCTTAGCGGCCACCACACCCGACACTACGAGTCCCTATATGAACGTTTCATATGAATATTCCTTATGAATATTTCAAATGAATATTTCATATGAATATTTCGTATGAACGGCACATCAAGTTCAATTTAACACTGCATTTTATTTTCAATATTAAACATAAAATTTTCTGCCAATGCAGTTTGAAATTTAGAAGGAAGCAAAATTAAATATTGTTTTAATAATTATTTGCATTTAATCGTAAATTTCCAACTGTAAACTTCAGCGTTGAAGACATTGAATGCCCCGCTAAACCTAGTCTCACGACGGATACAAAACACAAAGCCTTAAAAGCTTAGTGTGTATTTATCAGTTTAGAATGCAAACAACATCCGTTACACTTGCCCCGCAGCTCGGGTCATGATTGAGGGACATTTTTTTTCATTAAATGGTGGAAAAAACAGCAAAACGTACGTTTAAAGTCAGTTTTCACAATACCTTCCGAGACTCGAAAGAATAACAAGAAGAATTAAAAGCAATAAAGTGCACGTCGTCTCAGACGTGCGGGAGTTACACCGTTTTTCTAGCGTTCGCCGTAAGGTCAACTTCTTATGACCACGATCCAATTAATGCAACAAGTCGAGGTCAACGCTATATGTACAGCTTCCTCCCGCAGATGAAATATTTTTTGAATTTCAAGGGCTTGGTAGAGGAGGTCATGTCTTGGCCGTTGGCCAAGACGTGGCGGTTGGTCAAGACATGGCCGTTGGTCAAGACATGGAGGTTGGTCAAGACGTGGCCGTTGGTCAAGACATGGCCGTTAGTTAAACCGTGGCCGTTGGTCAAGACATGGCCGTTAGTTAAACCGTGGCCGTTGGTCAAGACATGGCCGTTGGTCAAGACATGGCCGTTGGTCAAGACTTGGCCGTTGGTCAAGACTTGGCCGGAGGTCAAGACTTGGCCGTTGGTCAAGACGTGGCCGTTGGTCAAGACATGGCCGTAGGTCAAGACGTGGCCGTTGGTCAAGACGTGGCCGTTGGTCAAGACATGGCCGGAGGTCAAGACTTGGCCGTTGGTCAAGACGTGGCCGTTGGTCAAGACATGGCCGTAGGTCAAGACGTGGCCGTTGGTCAAGACGTGGCCGTTGGTCAAGACATGGCCGTAGGTCAAGACGTGGCCGTTGGTCAAGACTTGGCCGTTGGTCATGACTAGGCCCATCCGTTGCTCAGAATGGCCTGTCGTGCACTGAATTTCCAACCACTGTCAAATTTAACGCAATAGACGCCTGCAGTAAATTAGTCAATTTACATAGATTAACTTATTTATACATTGTTGGAAAAAATCTACTCAGAATTTTTTTAGCGCTATCGTTTGCACATCCGAATTCGCCGTATTCGAAAGAAATTTTTAATTACCCGAGTTGTTAAAATTACTCATTTGAAAAATCAAATTCAAACATTGTCTCCAAACATTAAATGCACGTAGTCGTAACCCTAATAAACAAAGAGGCAGACCGAAAAATAAACAGCTTCTTATTAAACACTTTTGCGGGATATAAAGGTTAAACACAAGGCATTCTAACCATCCATGCCAAACGAATATTATGATGTTAACTATATAATATGTATGCCTCAAGTCCTGTAGGAGCGGTCACTTTTTTAATTTTTTAAATAAGCTCATATTTTGCTCCTTTCCTAAATTTGACGCCCATATATAAACGCGTGCAAAAAATGAAGGAAAAACAAAAATGGGTGGAAAACGGGAGTGGTTTTTACTCCGCCATAATCCGTAAGTTCAAATTTTGTTAATCCCCTATGCCAATACCCAACCATAAACGCCGAAAAGGATAACTGATATAGTAATAAATTACAGCTCCACATTCTAGGAGCGAACAAAAAAAGGACACAGATTTTCAAGTTTAAAAATTAAATAACTCAACAATGGCCGCCCGAGTTCACTCAAGACACGCAGTTCACACTGAACGCTTAACTCGCAATAAATATTTTGAACATTCGCGTATTTTTCATCAGAGGCGGAAACCTAGAAATCGTTCGGGAACACAGTACGAAAATTTTGTTCGGCGCGATCGCGAGTTTACATCCATCAAAATCTTGTTCGCGACCGTTTCCAAACAGTGTTCTGCAGAAACGATGCTCGGTCGGTGTGGAAGCCTTAAAACTATACGATGTGCAAACTCTGGTATTTCACAGCTCCATCGGAAAGAGGCAATGAAAGTGGACAAAAAATATAGGTACCTCAGTACTCACTGCAGTGAGTGACAGAGGGCGCATTTTCTCGTCGACGAAAACTTGCATGTGGTCACGGACAGACGGACGGACAGACAGACAGACAGACAGACGGACGGACATGGCTAGCACAATAGTGCATTTTTTCCATAAATGAGAAACTGCGCTAAAAACAATCATTTTTCAAGACTCCTGCCCTTAAATAACGCAGTCAGGTGGATCAATTTTGCGCCACAAAGAAAATCAACACAGAATAGTAACCATGGAAGCCATGCGTCATGAGCTTCAATATTTCATGTGTTACCAATAGCTACTCATCATGACAAAGGACACGTGAGTCTAGTGCGTGAAGGGTTGCTCCTTATAGAAACTAAGAACTAATAATGTCAATATTCATCCAGAAAGCGAGAATCAGATAACCGATTTATTTACAATCCCATGACTGATAAGAGTTTATCAAAAGCAAAAATTTATCAATCTATTTAATAAACAAAACTGAAGCACATACGTTCATAGTGATATCAAAACAGCTTTGCAGTTATTGTGTGGCATCAAACACTATAAATGGTATAATTCAGACCAGTATAATACGGTTTTGATTTACGAACGGTGAGTTAAGAGCAGTATCTCATGTACGTTTAATGCATAAAATTAGCATGAAAGCCATAGAAATAATTGTTAAACAACAAAGAAAAACGTCGTAGTTACTTAAACATTATTCGAATCGTAATTACCATAACCTATCATGTGTGTTTATTTATACATATATCCCATTACAGGAAAGCTCGAAAATGGTTCAAACAAGACACGGAACTCTTTTAATTTAAAACAAATAGCATGCAGAGTGTGAGTTAGTAATGCATACGTCGGGCAATTAACGGAAGCAAGAGATAAATAATTGAGCATATTATCTTGAATTTTGTGTCAATGTGTGTGCTGATTTTACTAAAAATCAAAACGTCATCATATCATGATAATACAAAGGCCGATTCGGGCAACTGACACTTCAGTATAACAAATTCTGAGACAATCCCTCACTTCAAGCTCACTCGTAATGAGTTGTGAACATCAATTAATTTTATTTTAATTGTTATTCAAACTGCATGTCTTTCAGCAACGTGAATTGCTTAGCCAAAAAAATTCCTGAAAATAAAATACTTAAATAGATAAATACATTCAAGAAATGTGCCATGAATGTCCAGAATCCAAAAAGTTGTTGAAGTAACATGTAAACATTGAATATGTTCGATATGTAAATGCACGAAATTAGTTGTTCATAGAACTGTACTAAATTTGTGCCAGTAGTATAAACTAACTTGATTTGTTAATCGGTCTACTTCGCGCATTATATATAAATTGGTGTGCGATAATGAATTGGACTAATGGACTGTACTGGGTACGTTCGTGATTGCTGCAATAATTATTCAAGTGACACTTCTAGCAATGCAGCTGTATCAATGCAGACCAGACACATTTGTCAACATTTTTTTACCCTTAGATAAGCAATCGTATCGAAAACAATCTCAATACCTAACCACCCTCAACATCGCTATAGTCCATATCTCCAATATATCTACCGGTACTCAATATTCATCAATCAACAGTGAAAGGACAGTGGGAATTTGTAGTTATCTATGGAGAGTATGCACAAGTTGATATGAATATTGTCTAGACAAACGGTGTTTCATCAAATGGGTATCAAAAAAATCTTTTCAAGGTTTGGCATGCCAGTGCTGAATCATCGATTACGTAACAGCAAAATTCTGAACGGCTTCATTAATATGAAAATAACTACTAAACGGCACTGTTAGATGTTGCGAATTTGAATTATTCACACAATTGCTCCCGTACAACTGCAGGGTCGCTTTAACGGATTGCAAGTCTCATCAAGCCAACAAGGTCACCACGACAATAAAAGTATAAATAATTCGATCTTATCTACGGATACCATAACTTACTGCTTGAAGGCATCAAACTAACACACATAATCTTGGCAGAAAATATATCTATACCAAAAGGTGATACATGCATATTTACAGAGAATTAGCGTTGGCTCGACAGTGCTATAGCTGCGTCAAGCTTTGATAGGCCAAGCAGGCAGAGAAAGCGTCATTTTGAGAGTCAAGCTTCGAAAGCTAATGCAACATTTGTCCACCATGCAGTGGCCGTACAATCAAAACTCGCTTAAGCACATATGTAGCGACCTAAGTACACCAAAAGGTCGATTTCTCGCCTGTGATTGATGGGTTTAGCGAAACGAATTTTAGTCGTTTTTCAACGTGATATGACGGTGGGATACTACAGCGATCATGCCCTCTAAATAGAACAGCATCAACATAATTTATTAGAACTTAAAAGAGCTGAAAGTCTAGCAGCTGAAGGTCATGCATCACATGCAGCCCTTACCTCAGAAGATCGGGATTTTAAATCCGACAATAACTTCAAGTTATACATACTACAAACAAATCTCACGTACTCATGCCCAGCTTAGATTACGTAACACTTCACGTGATCTACGTACATGTGATGATGAAGGTATATCAAAAACATAACATCGTGCCGTCGGAAACATATTCTTCAGATTCATACGCGGTCATATACTATCATCCAGACAAGGGCATATTAGAAGGGTTGATTATCAATCTTAACGTGACCTGATAAACTATCAGTAATTCCCAGATTTGTCAATTAAATGAAGTACGTACATCCAAATTTACCAGACAAAAATGTGGGAAACAAAGCTAGCTACATGGAGTGCCCACTCATAGCTTCTGAAGTGCATGACTAACAAAACACCGGCATAAACACTCATCTCCAGACACAAAACACACGGTGTCTCCCTAGCTCTAGTCATTCAAAAAAGTTGGGTTTTACATGGTTTACTTGTACACAGAATGCCATTCCTGTTGCCCAAGATAACATATGAACGAACATAGCTAGGACGTAGTGATCAAGGCCACCTCACTGTATATACCGTCCCAAGGTTGGGCTCCTAACCGTATACGCAAGAGTACAGTTAGAGCAGCGCTGGCCATGTGGTAACGCAACGCGTGCTTTCGAGAAACTAATAAAAATTAATAAAAATAATAGAATAAGTATAATTTTCACGAGACTGCCTACATCTCACTGAATATTCCAGACAATATGTGAAAACCATGTCTGTTCACAGAAAAAAGTGTTCGGGAACGTTTCTGCAACACTTTTTTGGCGTTTGAATCAACGCCTAATCATCTCGCGCTCATAAAATTACGAAAAATACAAACTACGCAAGTCAGTACATGATTCATCGACTCATTTCATAATTAGTAACAGCTTAATGATGAATAGAGTTTCGAGATTCCTTTACGATCATGTTACACTAGCGAGAGCAGCATCGTATGACATGCAGCTTCAACTCCGCGTTGAGAACTCTACGCCAAGACTCGAAGTCAATGTTTGAGGGGAGGAGACTAGATCGCAGCAGTCTTGGCATCTGAAGTAAAAGAAAGCGACACGCCTCGATACACGGACGCTGTCACGCGAGAGAAAGTCGGGAAGCTCACCTAGCCAAGTGGTGTGTAAGGACTAGGGCGAAACTCTTAGCGATGCTTTATAATTGAATTAGAATATTGGCAAAATATCATAGAAAAAATGAGATCAAATGCCTCCTTCAATTTAACTTTCATTTCAATGAACCAGAAAATAAGGTTGGCGATTCCTGTGAACTGATTTGTTGGTTGCAGTGGGCACTGTGAACAGAGTAAACCTAATTCATGATGACTGAGTTAGTGAGGACCGGCTGGGCAAGTTAAGCTTGCAGCAAATTCAATCTACGACATTAGATCCTGGTATGAACACGTAATAACATGACATAAAAAGGGCATGAAGATGTATAAATAATATTTAAAAATTGCACACATTGCACGATATCTTTCAAACATTTTCCGGGTAGTCAAGTCCAGCAATAGTAATTTATTGAAGTTGATAAGATTGATGTCATCAGTCACCATGAGCCAGATATCGGTAGAGAAGTAATTGTTGCGACAGTGAATTAAATGGCATCCTACTATCAGAAAAAAAATGAACGACAGTTTATGAACGTTAGGATGGTATAAAAAATTAAAAGCAATACAATAAAAGTAAAAAAAAGTTAGAGAAATGCATTTTCCTCCCACTAAACTAGCTTCATTCAACTGGGAGCAACAACGTTCCCCAGGCCCAAGAAAATAACACGATATATCCACTAACCTCGATACTGCTGTCGCAGTTAACAAGCTTGTGGGAGGTGGTGGTGAACCTGCCGATGACAACGCTAGTGTTGGCATCCCTTGCTTGCAGGAAGAATCCTTTGAAATTCGCGGTGGGTGAGACTCCTGCCAGTGTTACGGACACAGGACTGCCGTTCGTACTGGCGCCGCCAGGGGTGATCTGGAAGGGGGACTGGGTAGACTGAGGAGCCTGGCCGCCGTGGCTCGGAACCATGGAATTGCAAGCGCTTGCAGGAGCGCCAGTCGAATACCCACGGGCTTCTTCAACCAGCAGGAGCACAGCCAGCAACAAGGCTGTAGAACAAATCAATATGCAATCAGCAAAGCTCAATATTATACCAAGGTAAGTGCCACGCATTCGGCATTTTCTTTGCTACATGTTTGAAAGTTCAATCCTGCAATCAGTAACAATTACGTGAAATAAGCATTAAACTATCAATTAGAAGCGAACAAAGCACGATATAATAAAAAATAGTAAATTCGATACTGCATAAATAGTACGCAGCTGACTGTGGAAGGCATCCGAGCATAATTGCAGCAAATTAAATGAATCATAAATAATCAGGATCTCAGTGTACGAAATGCAAATGAACTCTGTCTCAGTGTACAAGAAACAATCAGGCATCAGATGCATTCGGGTTTTTCACGGAGATACAAGTATAAATTGATAATAATATATATAATGTATCCAAGTAATAAATTCTGGCGATGTGCAGTTCATATTTACTTCAGTAGGTATGCTTTAGCCTTGTGGCTTGAAACATTAACGATTCTAATGGGTTAGAGATCGATACGTCGAATATCATGGATTGGCAATTTGCTAACGCAATATTGATGACTTCGCTACGTGGTGGCCTGAATTGAGCATCACATAATTGTGACTAGAAGCACCAAAGATAGTAATTTATCGGGAACTTAATAGTGACAGGCAAACCATTCTACATCATTTTTAAAATTCAGAATGCATAGCATTCTACAAAAATAATTTAGAGTCGTTGTCTCAGGATATAAACTTGCATCCTTTTCAGCCTGTATTCAGACCCACGCTAATGAGATAATTTATAAAATAAATAACGCAGGCTAAGACATTAAAAAGTTTTCAAATTGTGCGCAATGGATGAACAATAGGAAGGAAACAACACGCTGTTTCCGGAGTACTTTTGCTATACTCACGAAGACAACATGAACAAGTGAAAGCAGCAATTCGCAGCTCATTCTTATCAATGTTGCTAGCTAACTTCCCCGGTAAATTTCAATGATAACGGTTCCAAGAAAACATAGAAAAAAGCCGCATATTGTAAATAATTATAATTATAATGCTTATAAATTAGTATATTGGCAATTAATTTTTGTTAAGTTGCACTAATTCTCGCATTAAAAACGATATAGAAAAAGTTAAACTAAAAACATTAATGAAAAAAACTAAAAAGTATGAAAAACGTTTCGGTTAATTTTATCTTACATAACAAGATAATTTCCGCACGAATAACGTCTAAATTTGAACCAGTTAAGTTCTAACTACTGTTTACCATGGACCGCATTATAGATAGTTTGTAGCAAATCTGAAACGCGCAAGGTTTTCCCGGAGACAATTAGGACGGAAAGCCTGTACGTTGAAGCGGATACTTGACTAGCAGTCGTCGTAGCAGTGGCATTCCCAGCCGAAGATGTGTGCGTACTGAGGAAGTTTGTACAACGATGACGACAGCCTCGACACTTACTTCTATACTATACCGACACGCGACGCTATATGAGCCATCGTCGGTTATGCATACGACATCGCTGCGTCATCAGCCACTTTTTCCGCACGGTCTCATTTTATGTAAGAATTTTCAGTAATGGCAAATGTGATTTCAAATAAATTTCTACGTTATCCATTACAATATTTCAAAACTGTTTGGACTCAAATTCCTGTTAGCTTCATTACCGTTTTCCAAGCTATCATATCCGATTAAACTCCGTAATTTTTAATAACTATTCGTATTGATGACGCAATACTATAAGTGATTAGCAACAAGTTAAGCATGCCATGTTCCCGGTTCCATGCAACACTTTTACGTCAACTTTCAATGTTATCATTATGATTAAAGACACTCGGCACTTCTAAGGCTTGTTGAAATTCCACAGCTGTCTTGTTATCGAAACATCGTTCATGTTTAAACACAGACACGCACTCTACGTTAGCATCTTAAGGCAGCGAGGCAAGGAACGACAGCAAGTTATTATAACATCGATGAGAGCATTCCTTTGCATTATGAATATTTATACAAATTTGTGCTAACACGAGCCTAGTTAGTCTGATTGATCATAAAAGCCGCTAAAACTAGAGCCTTTGTCTATTGACAGTAACGTATGTTCCCTAGCCTCGTTAATTCGTATATGTACTGATGGCGTCATCACATCCGTTCAAGCGTTCAAGTGACTGCAGATTCGTTGAACAATATACGTGAAATTCGTCATCCTGAGAAAATCAGTTCGAGTGGGAAAAATTACCTGAACAGGGCATGTATTGAATTAAGATGGGATAGTACTTGATGTTGATGCGAGATTACGTCTCTCCTGAGTTACAAAATTTTTTTGGGTAGGGGTTAAGTTAACATAGGTACGGTATAAGTCTAGAAATTATATACCCGCAAAAATATTAATACAATATGTTTTCCATGACTCAATTTTGCTTATACAACCCATCATTAAAATTTAATTTAAAGTCCCTCGAGGTCACACTTGAACGTTGACCATTTTTCTAACAATATCACAGTTGCAAGTGCCCCGCAATACGGTAACATTTTGACCTTAAAAAAACTGCTAAAACGCAGAAACAAAACATGAGCGTTATTTATAAGTAACTAATTCGTCTGTTTCTTAGGTAGGGTAGACTAAAGTAGGGCGGAATAACAAATTGTTCACTAATTTACTCAATAAATGCAAATGTTTCAAAAATTCAAGAAAATCAGGACTCGTATCGGCCGGTAAGTACTGACGAGAAGTCGGAATGGGCGAGTTTTCTAGATTTCAAGCTATTTTCAATTAATATTATTGGTAAGCATGCTGCAGGCACATTGTTGTAGATAAAAAATAAAATTATAGTTTCGCACAAAACTGGAAATCGCATGAAAGAGAAATTAATGATTCCTCGAATAATAATTAAACCCCTGATTTTACGTCTTCTTCCATGTATCCCGCCCAGGAAAGCCGTGCCTAAAACCTTTCCTGGCATGAGTGACACGTGTGTGATAATATAACAAGAATTACAAGATTGCGGCAGCAGAGCCAAACAGGCTGAAAACACCCACAAAATTTGTAAAAATCAAATGATGCTCCAAGATAACTCAAATTATTGAAGCGTTGGCATTCAATAATTAGGTTGAGAACTTGAGGTTGATGATTCAACTAATCGCATCACATAATTTTTAAAAGAAACTGTCTAGCAAGTAGCGACAATTAATCAAGTAACGGACGATTTTTCTAAATATGAAGCAACTTAGCGCTAAAACTTAGACTAATGTAATGATTACGATTCAATAGCCATTAGCCACAGTACACCGCAAAAAATATATGTATGCAGGGTAATATTTTTATGCACGCGCAAATATCAGGACATGGAAGCTGGAACTGCTTACTTAATTTAAGGCGTAAATAATACACATTCACACATATAAAAAATGTTTCATTCAAGAACACCGCTACATTGATTACATTGTCATTTTTCGGCACTTCGGCAGTCAACTACCGAAATAGCCTATTGCAAACATGGAAGCAAGCTTGATTGACGCCACTATTATTTTTTCTAATAATTTATTCGACTTTCGACTATATTATACATATTATTTATATTATGCGAGTGCGACTATATATTTCGACTATCAATTTCAAAACTCAGCAACCAGTTTTCACTCAAGTCACTCACTAATAACACTATTCATTTCAACTTCAAAGTCTCCTACCGGTTTCCAGTCCAGTCAATATTGGAACATTCTGCTTAGTGCTTAGATTTCCTGTCACGTGTCAATTAAGTAGTATAATACAATATTAATACTACTTAATTGACAAGAAATCTGAACAAGTTATTCTCTTGCAGGTTTTCATTCAGTATTCTGGCACACGTTCCAAGTAAATGTTTGAATATTCATCAACTGGTTACTGGTTACGTACTTAGTCGACGAATTAGCAAGTATTCAGCCAGACAGCCACATTCGACATTGTACACGTTTCCAGTCAATGTTTTCCAGTTGTCTTTTTCCATGGAGGACCTATCCTGCTCTAGGCCTCCAGCTACGGTACAAGTTTCGAGTCAAATATAGTATGAGCATTCGGATTTCGGCCACACGTTTCCAGTCAGTAGTCAACGTTTGACGTTATCTCTTTGGTTAAAATCCAAACGTTAGGCTCATGTATGAAATCAGACAAGAAAATACTCGAAAAATAAGTCGAGATGATACGCGACTTAGGAGTTGCGATCAAGTCTCCTACGTCTCTTGAGCAACCATTTCCGAACGCTTCTACTAGATTTCAGAGAATTTTCTCAATCTCACCTGTAGATCGTAGCCTACGAAGCATGGCTCCAGGAGCACCTGCACCCTTAAAAGTTTATATTATACAGCAAAGAAGTCTCTGGTTAGTAACTCGTCAAATTATAGAAAATTTCACAAAGCGAAAGTAAATGTCAGTCGAGAACGCGTGACGGCACCAACTCTACAGCCACACCATCCACACCGCAGCACGGCTCAAGTAACACTGGAAGTTTTCTGTGAGGCTGAGTGACGAGTGTCTGTGTCAGCAGTGAGACTGCGTCTTCAGTGCGTACAGCGTATACAATACATGCAGCAACCAAAGCAAGGCTGACTTCTTGTGACGTAACAAACTACTAGACTCCTGCGTCTCGGAATAATTTTCTCGAAATGAACCGGGAAAACCGGGACGAGACGAGAAATTACCGGAAAAAATAACGGGACGTAGGACAAAATTTGTCTCGAATAAGCGTATGTACCGGGACAAGAAGACTTGTGTCCTGGACATTAAATCTTGTGTGGTAATTATGAAAGGATGCGAAACAGATAGATTCACAACTATACGTGACATAACGGGACGAGATGTGTGTTAAATATTCAAGGATAACATAGATATTCCTTACTAGACGAAAATAAAACGAAACATTCCGTACGCGTGGTTAAAGAATGCTAAGTTAGCAATAATTCTTAACACGCAGTTAGCATTCATGGGCAGATCAAGCGATATTGGGCAGATATATTAGTGGTCAGATTTAGTATAGTATCTTCGGCATTAAAGAATAGGCCTGGATAGGCCTGTCGCCGATTCTTATACTTTTCTTGACTAGACTGGCCTTTTGATCATATCTTTTCAACGGACGGTAGATTTAAAATCGCTTCTAGATATCAGTTGTTCCGTAGGGTACGAGGCATTGTAAGACTAAACATATGCTCATGCATGGCCTTGTCTAGTCTGTTCTTGAACGCGTTCATACTCGGAGCACCATCAATATCTTCAGGGAGGCTGTTCAACATGTCGGTGACTCGAAGCGAGAAGAAATGTTGTCGCGTGGATAAGTTGCACCGCAGTCTTTTTAGTTTATAGCTGTGGCCCCTGGTGTTGGTTCTTGTTTCAAATTCTAGTAATCCTTCTGGGACCTTAGATTTGGCGATGTATGACTGAATATATTTAGCGAATGATGTTACTGTTGAGCTTAAAATCACACATAACGAGAACCATACGAGTTCAGTACGCTTAATGGCATCATCAACAGGCTGTGACAGTGTCGATCGGTTAATCGCTTAGCAGAATGTGGATGGGCTTTCTCAGGCCATGCAAGATTCCACGAGACCAGAAGTGGTAACTAGTCTCGTATCGAGTGGAAAAAAACACCAAACGTAGACGTCTACAACCAAACTGTGAGCGTAATGTAATGTCCTGCTCATACGCAGAAAAGATATTATTTAGAGAAACCAGATGTGCACTCATTGTTCACTCAAGCGATGAGTGCACAAAGTGCGCAGCCACACGCCTGCTCCTGCACCTTTATGTTCAGGTCCAGGCGTTCAAAATTGAAATGCTTTGCACCCTACGGGCCTGCTAAAAGTCCAGTAGCTATTTCAAACAAAATTCAGTTTTGAAAAGATCTGGTAAAAATGCCCGTTTTTAGATTTCCTGTGAACAAGTCACGAGAAGTACAAGAATCGGCGTCATGCCAAACCGGCCTATTCTTCAGCTCCGACACTGCTATGTTATGTTTATATAGATGCACTAATCTAATTTATATATTCTATTACTTTTTCGAACATGCATGTTATAAGTCTAAACCATTCTCATGAATTATTATCGGTTTTGGAATAGAACATCCACATTCTACCAGGAACTCTGTGCCTATAAATTTAAAACGCCAATAAAAAAATTTCACACTGTACAAATTGTTTTGAAAATTACATTGAAACAGGAAAAAGGCTTCTTCTTCAAATAATCCGCAGTGCGCCTGCGGATCGAAAATCATGTTAAAACTTACTCTTGGAGATCCCAAAGTATTTACCGATGAATGAATATAGAAGAATTATCGGCAGTATTCCACGTGACAGAGTTTAAAAGCAAACAACAATAAATAAATTGTGTTTACGTGCATTTTTAATTGACGAAAAACCATTTTTCGTGTGAACTAGACATTTTTTCACGGTTTATAAATGATCATTTTCATACAAATTAATTTTTTTTAGAAAAATCTGTATTATTCATTTGAATAAAAATCTAAATTAAACGACGAGAAGAATGAATCGAGATTGTATGTACACGGAGTGAGAGAGTACAAGTACTTTAATTATCCGTCCAATGCAAGTTTCAGGTAAGTTTATATGAGGCGCATTTTTAAAGGTTTTGAAAACAAAAACAGATGACTTAGATTTATTAGTAAACTCTTGGATCAAAAGGTAATTAGCAAGACAAAATTTTACAGCTTATAATCACCAAACGGAGACGACACCCCATTTTACACCAACAAATTTACCGGCCCGTGCTTTGCGTGAGCGACGAGTCACTGAATTAGAATTGCCCAACATTGACGTTACCAAACATGTCCTAGGTGCATGTCGTTAACCATTAAATCCTCAGGCGCATTTAAAATTTAAAACCTAACAAGCACGCCACCAAATGCACGTCACGCCCATTAAAACCGAATCTAATTTATATGAATTATAGGCGACAGTGTGACTGAATAATGATTAGGTGACGCACGAGAAGCTTCCAGTATACGTATAGAGTTGCGGCATAGCTGATGCCGCCTGTTTAGATCATATTTACTATTTGCAAATCATATATAATTTCAGATCATATGTTATACTAATACTTCATCTATGTATTCGAGTATCCAAGCTTTCACTTCATTTTCAGCGTTCATACTGAATTAATTATGTTCTCATGATTCTGCGGTTACATTTTCGGATACTATAAATTTTCACTCCGCCGATGGTTTTATGAATTTGTAGTGAAGTAAACTCGTACAATTTTTCTTCTTGAGCGAATGCAGATGAATGACTTTCCTAGAAAATGATTCTCTCAGAAAATGATTCACTCCAGGTAAAACTGACCGAGTAATCATGAGCTGCATGCTACTCACGTCGTCACAGGAAGTGGTTGCATCGTACGTGTTGTTGGAACTATATAGGATCGTTAACGACCACCAGCTTAATACGTGCACCCATAATTTAACTTTATTATTTACCATACTGCTTAACGTCACAAAAGATGTTTGGACGACATCAACGACTTATGTACATTCAGTTGTATTACCCGATGTATTCCAATCATGCATTACGTCTGGAAATTATTTTTTGCTTGTGTTTTAGTTGTGTTTACCAGTTCTATTGAAAAAAAATTAATCAATTATTTTGGATTTGATTTTTACTAAGTACAAATAGAATCTAATCCGGAAACATATGGGGAAATTCAAGTTTGTGACGTGAGTGAACACAGTTAGGGCAAGTAGAAGTGTGAATTAATACGGAAAAACTAACTTAATTTTCAAATTCTGCCAGCCATAAAGCCATCAATACCGAACGGATTTCATTCAAATGTTAAAAATAAGTAGATCAATATTGTCAATAATTTGTGGACGGATTTATTTCTGATTTTTACATCAATTACTTTTTTTATTGCCACAAAATACTGAAACTTGACCTGAATAGGACCCAACCTGCGAGGTGAACGGGAAGTTAGGTTTTCCGTATTAATAAAAAAGTAAGTGATCTGAAATAAATAAAGTAAAAATCTGAAATAAATCCGTCCACAAATTATTGATAATATTTTTAAAATTTGAATAAAATCCGTTCGGTATTAATGGATTTATGGCTGGCAGAGGGCATGTATATCAGTATGTGTGGAACATGAAGGTGAGCAAATGGGCACGTAGATGTCGGGCAGTGGTGCGTAAGTGTGGTATGCATGAAACATGGGTGGGCCAAAGGACGAATGGGTGGTGACAGTACGGGGTGCGATTGGGATAGAGTGGGATGAAATAGAGTGGAAAAGAGAAATAAATAAGCGAGTGAAAGACTATGGGCTGAAAGTGTGGAAGCAAGGAATTTAGGGAAAGGACACTCTAAGATGGTATCAGATGAAAGCGATGCCAAAATATGAATGTATGTATGATGGTAGGAGAGGAGGGGACCTTCTGTTTTGTGTTAGGGCAGGCGCGCTAGGTGTGAATGGACGTACATGCGGGTGGAATGAGAGGAGGGAAGATAAATGTTTTATGTGGGATGGGGATGAGAAGGAAACTGTGGAACACTTGTTGATGGAATGTGGGGCGTTTGAGAGAGAGCGTCAGTCTATGATTGAGGTGATTCTGAATGAGAGAGGTGAGATTAACGAAATGGGGCATGAGAGAACAAGCAAAGAGTGGATGGTAATAATTACGGGTCTGTCTGAGGGAGCAACTGCGGCTGTTTGAGAGTGTGAAGAGATATTTGGAAAATGTGTGGAAGATGAGGGAGAGGAGGAGGACGATAAGAGTGGGGTCTTGAGGAATGGAGGGTTGAGAGAGGGGAGGGTGGGAAGACATGAGACCGTGCCGAATTGTTTTAGTACGTTGTTTTATTTATTTAGGTTGTTGCAAATGAAACGAAACGAAATCGTTAAGCTTTTTTTTTTCTCAGGACTGCTGTGAATACGGTTTAATTGAACTTTTTTGTTATGATACGAGTGTGAAATTTTAATTTTTTGATGCAAGTAAAAGTTTTTAGTCAGCGTGTATGACCGATATAAAGGTCGTGACCGGAGGTCAATACGCATTTCAATTACAATTACAATTAGAGTTGATGAATCTGTTAATAGTTATATGAAAGTATGATATGCTGTATATTAGTAGCTATTGTATATAAAACAAACAGATAATTAGCCAAATTGCGAAGAGCCGACTCAATATATAAAATCCGAAAGTCAATAGGTCAAATCTCCTTTTTAAAAAAAGAACTTGATGAAAAATAACTTAATTTATATTTCGTACGTGTATATATTCGAAATATGTTTTTGGAGTTTTGTAACAACAACAGAAGAATTTTTCGTTCTTTTAGATTTTTAACAATTGAATTCATGATTTGATTGTATTTCACATTATAATCAATTCACCCATGTTTCACATTATTATCAATTCCGGCTGGAACCGTTTTGCGGACGGAGTTGAAATGTGCAGAACTAAAAAAAAAAAAAAATGTGCAGAACCAGAAGTAATACGTCTGTAGTGGAGAAAGTCAGTTGCGTTCATTGCGAAAGCACGTGTACGATTTGCGCTCTCTAACATTCAAAATCTCTTTTGGTATTTTGCATTCGAAGGTTCAATTTCTAAAGTAATATCTCACTATTTGTAAATTAAATAGTTTTACCAACACTTGAGGTGTCTTCATCACTAATGAGGTGTCTTCATCACTAATGAGGTGTCTTCATCACTAATGAGGTGGTCACCTGCCATGAGGTGTGACGGCGCTCTCGACGAAGAACCTTTAATTTGACAACCCAAAAATTCAAACGAATTGTTTGATATTTTTTACTAGGTACATCAAATTTAAAAACTGTTATTTTATATTGAATGTTACCTTAATTCCGATTATTTGATGGTAAATTTCTTAGTTTATTGGGTTTTATGCAATTTCAAGAGTTAATTCTGCTTACCATTAAGTTGCGGCCGCTCATTCTTGAGATGCTTATCTGCAGTAATGATCATTTTTACAACACTTCTCTTTAACTTCACTTCTTGTTTGTCTGTTTGCCTGTCTGTCTGTCTGCTACAAATCTTGTAATCGAAATTTAACACACTTCTACTTATCCTATCGATCTGAAATTTTGCATACTTGTTTAAAGTTGGAGACAATGCATGAATCAAATGTCAAAATAAATGATTTTGAAAAGTAAAAAAAAAATTTGTCAATATTAAAAAATTGAAAAAATAATTTTGTCAGCTACAAATCTTATAACTGATATTTGACACACTTTTACGTGTCAAATTGATCTGAAATTTTGCACACTTGTGTGAAAACAGAGGCAATGCATGAATCAATTAACAGAATAAATAATTTTGAACAAAATTTATATATTAAAAAAATTAAATGTATTAAAAAAATTGAAAAGTAAATTTTTTTAGTTTTCGAAAATTAGATGAGAAATTCATTGTACATCTGTAAGATTGGAGATACTGGATTCTTTGGAAGTGTTGTCTTTAAAAAGTAATTTTTAAACGTATATTATTCAAAGATTAACTTTGAAAATTTTTATGCCGCTGAAAGAATAATTAATATAATTTTCTCATTCATTACGGTAATCAGGTTTCATGGGTCATCGTGATGAAATTCTGTAGTTACCGTGCAATGGTTGACTTCGTTTGAGCTATTATGAGAATACGTCACCGCATCAAAGAAGCTTGGTGATAATTTTTTGGAAGATCGTCAGTAGATAAGAAGAAAACTTTTTTTCTAGATCTTAATATTATTTGTAAATTGATTTTGCAGGTACAACAGTTACAACGCGCACATCTGAAGAACGCCGTTAAAGTCGAAGTTAACAGATGCTATAAACTCGTATCAACCCTCAAGCAATACATGATCGCCCTTCCCTTCATAGATAGAGTGAGTCAGCACGCTAGGAGCTGTTCATTATTACCTACTGCAAACGTTTTGAACATTATTAAGATATTTGAAAGATATACCGTATAAGATTGAAAGGACCCCGTATGGGACAAGAGGTTCTTTTTGAATACTCGTAGGTAAAGTGATTGGTTCTTCCTAATTGTGTCAAAATGCAAATCATGAGACTTTGAGTGTTTGTTTTTTGTTGTCGTAGGCTTTTTGTAATTTTTTTTCCTTATTCTATTCATTGAGACTTGTTTGCTATTTGTTACGCTTTGTTCAGAGACTTCTGGGTAATAATATATACAATTAACTGTCAAATTTTAATCATAGCTGCTCCACTCTAATGAAACCTTAATTATTAATCAACAATGGCTTGTGGACAGACTATCTGGGTTGATGAATCGTTCTACTTCTCATGACCCGAGGTTCTATACATTAGGCCACTCTACTGTTGACTTTCTTACATGTTAACTTTATTTTCTGTTATATGCCTGCTATATGTTCACTTTAAATTTACTGTGCAGCACGCATACCTATTGTACCTGATGCAACAACTGAAGCAGAAGTCGATGATAGTGTTCTGCAACAGCAAAGCCAACACCATCAAGACGGCGCTGATACTGCGTGAGTGCGGCCACCGGGCCGTGCCCCTCTACGGAGACATGTCCCAGACCAAGAGGATCGAGGCGCTGGAGAAGTTCAAGCAGCAGGAGAGGTCCATCCTTGTGGCGACCAACGTCGCATCCAGGTACGCTTTGCTACCTTGTAGTAGGACTGCAGCATTGTAATAGGATTGCTACCTTGTAGTAGGACTGCAGCATTGTAATAGGATTGCTACCTTGTATCAATTTTCCAACCAACGAAGGGAATTCCGCTCAAGACTGGAAGGCCTCTCACTACAATGGGATCTTATCTCAGCTCTCGGCGGTGGGGACGCCCCAACAAGGAGACGCACTGCTGCCATCCGTCATCTGGGTCAATATTTGCTAAGCTGCAATATGGTGACCAGGCTATAAAGTTCTTCAAAGCCTAATTAATCCATCTCTTTCTCTCTTTACAATTTACTGCCACACTGGCTGGTGGAAGTGCTAAAATTGAATAAAAACTAAGTAGAACCAAAAGTGAAGTGGAGTGACCAAAATCCCAGTTGTGCTCAGGCTGGGAGGTGTGCTACCAGCATACCCGAAGCCTTCAAATCAAATTAAAAAAAAAAAACGTCTGTAGTGACCCTCTAAACACACAAATGTGTCACCTGTTACGGAAAAAGGAGCACTCCATGCGGTCTCAATAGATTTAAGACAGTCTAGAACTAATTAGGTAGTGACAGCCCATGTGAGGTGTGCTACTTATTCCTTCATCATCAAACTATCCCTATTCTCCTTCAGAAGTTCAGAGCCCTGCCCACAGCCACAGGTCGTGTTTTTTATTTGTTAACACGTTTTTCTTTACTCAGCTTCTCGTTTGTTTGTTTGTTTCTTGTTAACATTGACAACGAAAATTAGCCCACTTCTGATTGCTCTAGAGATGTGAAATTTGGTATGCACAATCTGGAGGAGGCCATCCTAGCTGTAGCTGGTGACATCGGCTGTCTGGACAGATTTTATTTTGCCTCCAGCTCAATCACAGAATAAGATTCATTGATCTTGCCTTGATCAATCTCCTTCAACAAAAAGTCTAGAAAGAAATATCAACAACATTTTAGAATACAACAAAATTTAAAGGGAGCGTCTGCCCCAATATAAAATTTTTTGACTTTTTTGATTTCTATACTCATCTTAAAGCTTATATTCTGATGCATCTAACGGTACCAAAACCATCTCTGTACGTTGATTTATGCGTTCACGACAGATCGCGAAAGGGTTAGGGGTAATGAAGTTCTTTAACATTTTAGATAGGCCGAAATTACTGGTAGAACACTTAAATAGCTAGTCTGAACACGCTGTGCTTCAGTTATCCGCCTGCAGTCGTACGGGATGGTTCTCGTGCCGTCGTTCGCACCATCCTTGACAGAAATTGAGCTCCAGTATTGTCTAGTCTTGCAACCTAGCACCCGTGAATGTCTATTTAGAGGCGCGTGCGACTTTGTGGGGCTCTACTGAAAAGTTAACCTATTGTCACTGCAAACCTATCTCCTCCTAGAGTTTTGAAGCTACATCAATGAGAGATATTCCGTTCGAAATGCAAATAATAGATCTACAAATGATGCAGACGTTTTTTCTAATTTCGTAATAGTTTGGATTTTATTCTGCAGAAAGGGAGGGGTGGCGGGGGTGAAATGAAAAAATTTCCGAAAAATTCATGAAAAATGCTCCCATACCCACAAAAATGAGAATTTCAAAAAACCATCTGCATCAGTCTTAGATATGATCTTTACGCATCGAATGATATGTGTCTCAATGTTGTAGCTTGAAAATCCTAGGAGGAGAGAGATTTCTACAGTACCCCCTTTTTTGTCCGTTTTCGAAGAATTTCACGTTTTATTTCATTTTTTTCGAAAAATTCACACAAACCAAAGTCTTAGAATTCCGTTTTACATATGTGTACTGAATTTCGAATTGATCCGTGGATAAATACCGTAACTGAGATAAAATTTGGGGCAGACGCTCCCCTTAAGTTGGAAAAATATAATAGTTTGATCTTAAAAAAAAAAACTCTAAATATCCATGTTTATCCTTTCTAAATAACGTCAAACAAGCGTTTAATAACAATTCAGGTAACTGGGCAATTGTGAAGATTTCCTGGAGGCGTAGCACAAAATTTTACTAAAGGCAGAGATAATGAAAAACTAGCTTTAGTATTATTAGGAATATCTTACCAGGACTCCATTCCACAGTCTACTAATTGGCCTACTATTCTAGACACTGCGTCCCTACTCCATAAGGGCTCCATGGCGCCTGAACTTGTTCCGAACGCGTAATGAACTTGACTAGTATACGTACGGTACCCATAAAGTGTTAAGTTAAGTTAAGACTTAAGACCATTAAGTTAAGACTTAAGAGTAACATTTTTTAACTCAATACTCAGCCATACATTGACAGGTTTGCGGTGTTTGTCCGACCACAAATTAACTGCCATGTCAGTTAGTCAGACAAATTTTGCTAAATCTGCAAATTAACTCAATTTAAGTGGTAACTGTCTATGGCCCTATTAGCAATAAAGGTCTAACTTGGCATTCTTCAACCCATGTTTTCGAAATGATTCGTATCGTAATTGAAAAACTTGTTTTGTCGTAAATAATTCAGACAAATCTCGTCTTGTCTCGTTATGTCTCGTTTCAAATCTGTCTGTCTCGTCCTGGTTCATAATTTACCAGGACACAAGTTTTAAAGTCCGGGACAGAAGTCTTGTCTCGGTTCATACGTTTATTCCGGGACAAATTTTACCCTCTGTCCCGTTATTTTTTTCCCGGAATTTTCTCGTCTCGTTTTGTCTGTCCCAGTTCATTTCGAGAAAATTATTTCGGGACGCAGGAGTCTACGCTGCATATTATCGATACCGACAGACGATATGTACGTCGTCGTACGTCAAGTCAAGTAAATTGGCTCGCAACAACGTTTTTCATGTGTAGCAAAGGACTAAAAAGGAGAAAATAAAATAATGATGAAATTTTTTTCTAAATCACGTTTTTCTTGTGGACTAAAAAGTAGAAAATAAATTATGGCTCGCCCCAAAAAACGTGGGTCGGGCTGTACGTTCACCATCAATGGCATCAAATTTCCAAAATTCGTGTGTTGTGTGCTTTTTGCTTTAATCATAAATCTGCCCGACACACGTTTTTTGGGGCAAGCCATAATTTATTTTCTACTTTTTAGTCCACAAGAAAAACGTGGTTTTTAAAAAAGTTTTTTCTAATTATTTTATTTCCCTCTTGTTTGAGAGTGTAGAGTAGAATTTTGCCTTGGCTGCTAAGTCAAGAGAAGCTCCAGGCTGCCCCCACCCTGACCCAGGCTGGACTTTCAGCTAGCTGCTAGCATAGTGATGTCATGTGTGGTGCCCACTGTGCAGAGAGTAGATGAATAATGCAAGATCTTTGGCGACGCTTCAGTAGCCAAATTTTCGCCTTCAGAAGATCTTGCCGACACATTTAGATTGAAATTCTTGCATTTAATATATTTCTCAGTCTTCGGCCTACTATTTAGAAAAAAAGTAAGGTTTTCGGTGCATTGGAAGGAATACGATGCAGCGAAGCTTGTCCGGAAATCAGTTGCGATGAGTTCCCGCAAAAAATGTAAACAACGTTTTTTTGATTGCATAGTTTCGATCACATTAGAGTGGTCAGACTGCTTTATTACATGTTCAGTTGACACTTGCTGTACAATCGGACTGTTTTTAGGGTAAAATTAGTTATTTGGGGTAACACGTGCATGCAACCTTGTAACTAAGTTTGTGGCTTGTAAATAGTTTGTCATTACTCAGCGTAAATGGCTTTTCATTAAAAATTACCCGGCGACGCATCTTTAAAATGGCCGGCGACGCTTTGGGCTTAAAAATCCATATATTGGCGACGCTGCATCCACCCTCTGCATAGTGGTGTGGTGCAAGACTGCAAGTTAGGGCATGGATGAGACAACTAATACTGGATTAGACATTTTTACCTTGAATTGCTGAAAAGAATAATAGCGTGATGACTGACCATAGTGGTAGCATTACAAAGTCCCAACTTTGTAATGTTTGGTGCCTTATTGCTTTTTATTTTATTTTTTTAGTTCATAGCCCATGTGTATATAGACATGAGACGCTGTATAGATATAGATGTGTATTGTATATAGATATGCTTCGCGGCTCTGCTGTGTTTCACGGTTGTCGGTTTTGCCATGTTCATCGGCTCTGTTGTGTTCATTGGCTCTGCCGTGTTCATCGGCTCTGCCATGTTCCACGGCTCTGCCGAGTGCTGTGTCTTGTACTCTTCAATGGGTTTGCCATCCATGCTGCTATGTTATGTTATTGCATTTTGTATCTTGTTGTTCTTTTGTTCTAAAATTTTTTATTTATTTTTATTTTATTTTATTTTTTTTTGCTAATGTCAGTATTGTGTGTTTTTCTTTATTTTTATTATATTAATTTTGGCCTTTTTATTTATTTATTTATATATTTATTTTTTCAATTTTCTTTGTTTTCTTTTATTTTTTCTTAACATTTATTGCATTCATTGCTTCATTCTTGTTATTTATCTAGGTATGTTTAATTTTTGCATTACTTTTATTTTATTTATCTATTTACTTTTTGAATTTTTTTATTTTTTATTTATTTTTTTCTATTTTTATTTATTTATTATTATTTTTTATTTACTCTTATTATTCTATTTTATTTTATTTTTTTTTAATTTTTATTTTTTATTTATTTATTTTTTTTTTATTTTAGTATTTTTTATTTATTTATTATTTTTTTCCATGTGTGTCAGTGTGTGTGTGTTCTCTCTTTGTTTCAGATTTTCACTTTAAGAGCTGTTTAATTGTTAGGTAGGTACCAATTAAGCCCAGTTTAGGCAAGGGGCTTTATGGACTAGTTTCCAGTGCTCCTATAAGAATAAATAAGAAAGAAAGAATACTGTACAAACTACTGTAGTAGTTTGTATTTTCATAATTTTTATGAAAAATATACATTAATAATTCTTTTTCATGTGTTCTACCCACAGTTTGTTGGCTAGTTAAAAACATATTTTCAAACTTACCATACTGAAAAACTTATGTGAGGAATGGCTGAAGACTAATATTGTGAATTTGTGATACCAACTTTATTAGTACCTAACTTTAAGTAGGCTATCAAGCAAACAAAAGTAGCCTACCTACCTAAAGGCTAAGTACGGAAGTAGCAGCCCTTGACTGGTGACCTCCTTCTTCTGTTTTTCAAGACAAATCTTCAGCAGTATCTACAAGAACAACAATTACAATGGAAGAAAGAGAAGTTACTTTCAAAGATTTGGTAAGTGTCTATTGTAATTTTGTTGCTAAAGGCAGGGAAAAATGAAAAATTTAGCCCATATTTCTAGAACACAGCCCCATCGGCCTCATGCTAGACTGGAAAATCCAAAATTGTGCATAAACCACCCATAAATGAGACAAAAATGCTTGACTGCTAACAATTTGATATCTTTTTAAGCCCCTTTTTGAAACAGATTGTTGTATCACTTGTAGCTACATGGGCTAATTTTGAAAAATTAAAATTTTGAGCAAATTTTTTATCTGTAATGTTGGACGGAATTTTTTATAAATATTGATAAAGCAAGTTTCATATGTGATTTTTGTAGAAAATTAAAGGCAAAGATAACCATTATTCTTGTATTTTGCTGAAAAAATTGTAATAGGCCTCTAGGGTGAAGAGGGTGCAAGCAGCGTTGCCAATATATGAATTTTTAGCCCAAAGCGTTGATGGCCATTTTAAAGATCCGTCGCCTAATGTTAATAAGAAAATGCTGCTAACAACTTTGATAGTATATCCCTTACTCTCCACAAACTGCAACACATATAGCTTGGCAGCTATTTGGCAGTCGATGCGTGGCGCCTTCTATTTAGACTAGAGAGAGCAGCAAAGTAGAGTGAGGCTTAACACGATTCTGCCGCCCAGACTGCCAAGAGATGGTGCTGTGCTCATATCAACAAAGCTATCCTGAACCCTATGTCCTAGCAACTGTTGCTTAGTTCTAAAATTATTATTGTTCTCGTTATTCACTGCATGCGTCACTTGCGGTCTTTCAGATTTTAAACTATTTTCTAAATAGGGTAAACACACCATATTCCAACACTATAAGGACATAGCAAGAAATGAATGGCTATAAAAAGATCACCGTATGCGCAACTCGAGTTCTGATTGCTTTATGTCACTCTCAAAACACCACACTATGCGCCAGCAATGATGAAACGTCACAAACTGTTGCCATTTTTATTTAAAAGCCTTTAGAATCCAAATCTACAATTTGCTGAATTCCAACGCTGTGTGTGACTAAATTTGGCATATTGTGAGACTAATTTTGACATCACTGAAATGTGCTGTGTGATGTCTGTAGACTTGCAGACAGAGCGCTTCAAAACCGTAAATCATAATTCAATGCCCTCTGTTCAAATTCCAATGCCGTATCGGAATACGACACAGCTCGGAACTAGCTGTGTGTGTCCAATTCTGAGCTGTATTGGAATTAGTTTTTATGTGTCTAAAACCGTCTCTTAACTTGATCATCTATTAATTTATTTACCACTTAAAATCAGCAAATACAAGTATACTTGAAGGATTCCTAATATATTCACAGACTTATTTAAGTCTCAAACAATAATATTCTTTCTACGCAAACAGTTTATCACTATTTGGTAGAGCAAGGTCAACTATCAACTTTGACATGTTTTTCGATGTTCTCACTGGGTGACGTGGATTTTTGCGCTGAGGATCTTAACATTTTCCTGCCAGACCTAGTGTTTTGTGGAAATCTGGCGTGCAATAGTATGACTTCACTATTTCAACCATCTATGCATGCATGGAACTAAGATAAATCTTAATATAAAGGAAAAAGTTGAGAAGTATCGGAATTACCCATGATGTCGGAATATGGTGCGTTTACCCTAGTTTGCTGAAGAATGGCAAATGTCTAGAATGTAATAATTTCAATCCAAATGTGTCAGCAAGATCTTCTGAATGTGTAAATTTTGCTGCAGAAGCCTCTCCAAAGATCTTGCAATATTCACCTACTTTCTGCACAGTGGATGGTCCATAGGCAAAGCCAATTTTAAATTTTTGGCAGAAATGTCTTGCATTGTGGCATGGGTAAAAACAAAATTTCAATTTTTGTAGGTGATTGTTGAAAATTGCATAATGGAAAGGCAACTGACAATCAAGGGCTGAGGGGAAAGGGAACTGGCAGAATCTGCACAACAATCACTTTATCACCAGTGTTCATGCAGGTTGGAATTCTAAAAATTAAGGTTCATATACTGTCAAATGGAGTACTAAGGGATGGATGAGGTGAGGTAAATTGGGACTGTCGTCCCACATATTGCAGAAATGTTGTAGCAGCTAAACTAGTCAAGATATTGCAAAACCAAAAAAAAGTGGCATAAAGTTGAACATTTTTACTACCGGTATCTATGTAACTCAAAGCAAGTTAAAAAATCATAAATTTACTACATATAAAAAATCCCTGAAAAAAGTGTGGAAAGAGATTTTGGAAAAGTTCCTCTGCTAAGCTATGTAGCAAAAAAAAAAAAAATAGTAGCCATGTTAAAAAATTTTACCTACATGAAAGATGCACACAGGTGTTGGCTCAAAAAACATGAATGACTGAATTTGGATATCTCATTAAAAAAATGGGAGCCATATCTGCAAGATAGGGTCATAAGGGACACCCCTGAAAATGCATTTTCAGTAGAACCTAGATTAGCAAAGGCTCCATTTAATAAAAAATCAATTAACATAAATTTACCTCACTCAGCGAAAAAAAAAATTTCACTTGACAAAAAATTAATGCATCATTGGTCATCACAAAATTGTGCATAGAATGTCATAGATCAAATTGTGCAACAGGCAACATAGAATGGAAAGTAATTAACCTAAACTATGATTTATTTGCAAAAAAAGACAGATGCAGAATTGCATTTACGGATGCATTACATGGATGCATTACAGGAGCCTTGGTTACCACATTTACCTGGTTTTAATATTGGGATAATTATTGAGTTTTTCCATATGGGTGGAATGGAGGTGGTGGAGACAGAGATACGGTATTAAAGATCTGGGTGAGGAACTGGAGGCCATGTGGGCCAAGATGTTTGAGGCGACGGACCATGAGGCTGTCCAGACCCCAAGCGTAAGAATTGTTGGAGGCTCTGATGGCGAATTTCAACATGTTGGGGTGAAAGGGGTGCAATCCCTGTCCGGGGGGTACTCAGCCCAAATTCGACGCATAAGGTGGCAGGTGGATGTGTTTTGAGAGTGCAGAGCAATGGAGGTGAATAGTTTGCAGAAGGAGATGGAAATCTTGCGCTGCGACGAGAGGGGGGTCTGACCAAATTGGATTGGCTGGTTGGGTGAGGGCAGCTAAGCTTTTGGGATAGTAAGCAGAGGAGATTTCAGTGTTTTGACTGGTGGGTTTGCCTGTTGCTCGAGGCGAGATGTGTCTGCCACGTGTTCCTGGCATGAGCCTGTATTGAAGTAGTGATTTCTAGGTTGAGTTCAGGGAGCTGGGATTCATTAAGGTTGTGCGCCCTGATGTCATCCCATTGCTCTATAAGCAACCGGGTGCCAGGGTTGGCTGCGGAGGAGAACTCCTTTCGAAAGCCCATAGGGATGTGCTGCTTGGCAGCCACCGCCAAGACGCCTCTTGCTGCAGTGAAGGCGGGCCAGTCTGCTTTCTTAAAGTTAGTATAAGAGCGGGCAGACCTGGGAGCTGGGGCCTCAATGGCGGGAGGTAAATGAAGCAAGATAGGTAAATGGTCGGAATTCAGGGTGACTTGAGGAGCTCATGAGGTGCTGAGTAGCAGCTGCCATGCGATGATGGCAGGTCAGGTGGGGAGGGCGGACCATGGGAGAGAAGGCAGGTCTGCAAATCCTCATTGAGAAAAACTATGGGGGAGCCAGAGATGAAGTCATCGATGTTGATCCCTCTCGTTGCTGCTCTATGGTCCTTGGTGTGGGAGAACCAGGAGGGGTGATGGGCATTGAAGGCGCCCACTATCAGACAGTTGTCCGGGATGGTGGCAATGTCAGAGAAGTCCGGGGAATATCCCAGGAGGCAGGAGGTGGCTGGTGGGATGTATATATTGACAATACGGAGAGGGGAGCCATTAAGAGGAGTGGAGATTGTTGTGGTCGTTATGGTGGTGTCGCTGGGCAGGAGGTGAGAAATGTCATGGTTGTTATGGTGGCATCACTGCGCAGGAGGTGAGAAATGTCATGCCTGGTGTATGGGATGTCATGACAGATCAGGATTAGGAGACCGCCACCTTGACCACTGGGACGGTCCCTACGCTCCAGCGTGTATCCGGGAAAAGAGGGGGGGCGGGAGGCAGCTGATAGTTTAGTCTCCTGGATACAGACAATCGCAACATCGTTCTGTGCGAGGAAGGCAGCCAGTTCATCTGTGCTGGATTGGATCCCATTGCAGTTAAAGTGGAGGATGCAGAGGCAAGGGAGTTAGGGGGTAGGGGAGGCTGAGGTTTCCCGACCCTTAAGCGGAAAAAAATAAGGTGGGGTAGGCTTCCACCCGGCAGCAATCCGGGCGGGGGGGGCCTCTGCCATTTGGCCAGTCCTACGGTGGGCTGGGCGCACCCGGCCGACGCGCAGGCCAGGGTACCCCCACAACGAAGACATGGCAGAGATCAGAGGCTCACATGAGTCACATGCCAATGCCATATACAGATATTCTGAAGTGGAACACATGTTACTTCTATTCATAGTTCATACAGATACAAAGTTTTCATTCTTGAAGAAATAACACAGACAAACAGCTTGTACTTTTTACCCTGAATTGTGTAAGCCAGTATAATGTTTTATCCATTAAATTCAGTGTTGCTTGTTTTTCCATTACCTCTATCATAAATCACTCTACTGAAGCGTTTCACCTTTTATTTACAGTCACATGACATACACAATTCTAACTTGTGGTCAAGGTATGCTTCCATACACAACAGCTCAAA
Organism: Hyalella azteca; assembly: GCF_000764305.2. Lineage (NCBI taxonomy): Eukaryota > Metazoa > Arthropoda > Malacostraca > Amphipoda > Hyalellidae > Hyalella > Hyalella azteca. The sequence continues at coordinate 38,463 of NW_025944135.1, read as the reverse complement.
ACAGACGATATTTTTAACTTTATTTGGAGCTTTGAGTTTATACCTAACAATATACCTATGTAACAAATTTTCTAATGGTCCTATTTATATCCATTGTTAGAATATATGAATAAATAAGCTAGATGATATTTTTTTTTCTACAGAGCAATGTTCTGCTAACAACTGCATTCCAAATGTCAGAATGCTCATCTTGCAAATTCTTCATAAAGAGACAATACAATAACAATGATTTTTTTGGAGCTGCCATATGATGGCCCTTGCATTGACCTTTAAAGTGAGCTCAAACTTGTTTATAAAATGTTTCATGGTGAGAAGTTATAAAAAAATTAAATTAAATTTTAAATTGTCCCTTATTCCCTCATTTGATGGTAGTCACGAATCATAGGAATGGGTAAAGTTTGCTTGGAAAATAGATGCATACATTCTGTGCCTGGGTGATAATTTATGTAGTATTACTGACAATATAATATTCTTATCTTCCAGGGCCTGATTGATGAGCTGTGTGAGGCTTGTGAAAAAATGAAATGGACCAAACCTACACAAATCCAAAAAGAAGCCATCCCTGTGGCCTTACAAGGTATTTCGTAAGCTAGCATTTACTTAAGGAATTTGTATCTAGCATCTTGTCATTCATATTGTGCTGTGGAGGATATTCATTACAGCCTTCAGTTTTTCTTTTTTTTTTTGTGCTTTGATTTATATAAACATTCAGATTAAAAATTAACTAACCCTTTAACAGCACAAATGCATCAAACATTTAAACAAAAGTAAACTAGTATAAGAAGCATTTTAGAGCTATTTTCAGTGCTACTAAGATTAAATCAGCTGTGTGCAAAGTCATTCCATATGGACCTCAAATAATAGCTATTGAAATGTTTGTCATAAAACGTGCTATTGTTGTTCATGCTAACTCTCATTGATTTAACTTTTTCTAGTTGTGTTTGCTAATGGTAGGAATAGTCACATTGAATCCTCCTTGTTCTTGGTGTAGCTTTAAGAATTTTTAAAATATGACCTGAAAGATTTTTTGTACTCTGCAGACACAAAAAAATATTTTTAACCCTCTGTGTGTGGCAAAGGAGTTCATTGCATACACCAGAAGGGAGCTCTCATTATTTTGCTAGGATGTAAACTCATTACTTGAATCATTCTACAGATTTTTTAAAGAATTGTTAGCAAACTTCCAATAGGTTTTTATATTTTCAGGCAAAGATGTTGTTGGGATTGCTGAGACTGGTTCAGGCAAGACAGGAGCCTTTGGACTGCCCATCCTACAAGCATTATTACTAAAACCTCAACGCATGTTCGCCCTCATCCTCACACCCACCCGAGAGCTGGCCATACAAATTAAGGAGCAGCTCGATGACTTGGGTTTGTCTACCGTCTGTTATGTTTCCTGTGCTGTAGATTGATGAGTGAACTAAATTTTGTTCAGGTTGGGACTTTGAACAGTTGTGTTGAGGTTATGATCCATCTTAGCTAGATTGATGAATGAACTAAATTTTGTTCAGGTTGGGACTTTGAACAGTTTTGTTGAGGTTATGAAACATCTTAGCTAGATTGATGAATGAACTAAATTTTTATTGGCCAAGATGACTGACGGTTGTCTAGCTAATGACGATCCTTGTTCAGGAGACTGTTAAATGAACCATGTTTTTGTCAAGGCACGGGCTTCAGGCTGTTGTGTTCAGCCAATGATGTATGTAATTTAGATTGATGAATTATAGAAATAATTTTCTCTAATTTGATCACCTAATGATGTCATAGGCACCCTAGATTGAAAAATAAATGTTCATTGTTATTTCCGAATGGTTTTCTATGCAGTCTAGATGAATAATTAATCATATTTAATGTGATCTTGAAGTTCATTGAACCGGACGCCACGATAATTGCACCATACAATAATAATAATATTTATATGCAGGTCGAGAGTTTGGGCTGTCGTGTCTGGCAGTGGTGGGTGGCATTGACATGACGCAGCAGGCGCTGATGCTCCTCAAGAACCCTCACATTATCGTTGCCACCCTCGGCCGCATCGTCGACCACCTCAAGCACCTTAAGGGCTTCTCACTTTCTTCAATTAAATATTTGGTAAACAAAAATGTATTACTTTGTGGTATTACATTTCTCAACACATGTTGAAGTGAATACATCTAGAAGTTTAGGTAAAAAGAATTTAGTTCCTTTGCTACTATAGTAACTGGTTGAAAAGAATTTGAAAATATCATTTAGAATCTCCCAGTTCTTCATAGCAATGTCGTTAGCATTGCTGAAGAGAGACATGTTCTGCATGCATCAATTTGTATTCACTGTGTTAGTTATACGGTTATTTAATACATGTTGAGTAGAAAGAAGTTAGGAGAATGAATTTACTTCCATAGTGAGTTGACATTCAAATTTAAGATTTGTAATGAGTTTGGAGTTTTTTATATTATGTTTTTTTATGAGTCACTCTACTTAAATGAATTATTGACTTGTCAACCTACCATTGAATAATCATAGGGAAAATTACTTAGTAACCTACTAGAAATTAAAATGTATATTGTCTCAGAGAATTTTCGAAGAAATTGAGAATTTTTTTAAATAAAAGTTCTTTCTCTTTCTTCTTACTTTAAAAACTTTTGTCTGCCAAACACTTTGTACTTTCTCATTTGTGTATGCAATTAAAAATTTTTTAGAAATTATAAACACGTTGTCTTCAATATAATAAGAACTGTGAAATGCAAGCAATCATGTGATATTGTACCAATCTTGTGCAGGTGATGGACGAAGCTGACCGTGTATTAAATTTGGATTTCGAGGAAGAAGTGGACCGCGTGGTGCGGGCGCTGCCTAAGCAGCGTACCACGATGCTCTTCTCGGCAACTATCACTAATAAGGTGACGATAATGACGTGTCTCCATCACTAATGAGGTGTCTTCATCATTAATGAGGTGTCTTCATCATTAATGAGGTGTCTTCATCACTAATGAGGTGTCTTACTAATGAGGTGTCTTCATCACTAATGAGGTGCTGTCTCTTATACACATCTAGATGTGTATAAGAGACAGGACCAATACCTTGTAATAGAACCACTGCCTTGTAATAGGACCACTGCCTTGTAATCGGACCGCTACCTTGTAATAGGACTGCTACCTTGTAATAGAACCACTGCCTTGTAATAGGACCACTGCCTTGTAATCGGACCGCTACCTTGTAATAGGACTGCTACCTTGTAATAGGACTGCTACCTTGTAATAGGACCGCTACCTTGAAATAGGGCTGCTACCTTGTAATAGGACCGCTACCTTGTAATAGGAACGCTACCGTGTAATAGGACCGCTACCTTGTAATAGGGCCGCTACCTTGTAATTGGACTGCTACCTTGTAATAGGACCGCTACCTTGTAATAGGACTGCTGCCTTGTAATAGGACCGCTGCCTTGTAATAGGACCGCTGCCTTGTAATAGGACTGCTACCTTGTAATATGACCACTACCTTGTAATAGGACTGCTACCTTGTAATAGGACCGTTACCTTGTAATAGGACCACTACTATGTAAAAGGACAGCTACCTTCTAACAGGACTGCTACCTTGTAATAGGACTGCTACATTGTAATAGGACTGCTACATTGTAATAGGACTGCTACCTTGTATTAGGACTTCAACCTAATCTTAATTCGATGGACTTTGTGATGAAATAAGTGACTTTCCCCCACAATTTTTTTAATGTGTGCGACTTGTGTCTAGTGTATGTATGCATTTTTCACGATTCTTGGATGATAGTCACCCTACCTATGACATTTTTACTATTTACGCCCCATAAATATGACATTTTTTACTATTTCATTTTGTTTACAAGTTTTTAGAACAAAAATGTTAATGTGGTTTGATGAAACTCGCTTGATTTTGCACGCTATGCATTGAACTCAACTTCTCCGTAATTAGTACCAACAGGTAAATGCTTTGAAATAATGCCATGGCAAGGTTTGGTGTTGTTTAGAGACTTAAATATCCCATGCGTAGATTACAGACCTTTATTTGCATTGAAAGGGTTTTGAACATTATGCTGTTATAAGTGTTATTGTTTTTTCAGAGGCTTGGACATCCCGTGCGTGGATTACGTCATCAACCTGGAAGTCCCTTCATCAAGCGACGACTACATTCACCGAGTCGGGCGCACAGCGCGTGCCGGTCGCTCTGGTGTTGCAATCACGTTTGTATCGCAGGTCAGGATTAACTCCTGGGGCCGTATCATCAAAACTCTTTTGTGTACATGTATCTGCCGACTGCTCGTCTATGATTGGTGGGTTTAGTTTGAGAAGCGGTCATTGATTGGCTGATGAAGTTACGAATACTTAACTGTTTTTGTGAGTACGGCCCCGGTTTAGGTTAAATTCATGTTGCTTCACTTGAATAAGTAGAGGCATTTTTTTTACCAAATTCACGCTGCAATTGAAAAGGTGAGGTAATTTTTGCCAAATTATTGAATACGCATAGGTGATTTTTTTCCAGATCAACTGAGTACCAGAAAGTATAGAATAAGTTTATTTTTCTCTGAAAATTAAATTTAAGAATGTCGATTTCACTGTTGTATATAAAGCCACGCTGTGCAACACAAATAAAATAACGATGAAATGAACAAATATCGAGTTCCTGTCATCATCTGGACTGTGTTTAGTCAACAGTTGAATTGTATTCTTTTCAACAGTTTGAAATAGAAGACTTCCTACGCATCGAGAAAGTCGTGCTGCAGGGCTCGGATGAAAAGAACATGCCAGTTTATCCAACCGAAAAGCAAGACGTTGAAAAGTTCACAGAAAAAGTCATAGCTGCGGAAAAATCAGCCAAATCGGTGGGTTTCATTCTTTATTGCGGGAGAATATACCTACCTATATAGCTTGATGTGAGAGCAGTTGATTTTAGTTTCGCTTATTACATTGCCTGTATCAATTCCACTTTTCTTTAACAACTTGAACGTTCACCGTTTTTTTCAATTCATCTTTTGGGAGAGTATATCCCAAACTAATTAGCTCTCTCATCCAAATGTTGCTTAAGTGTCATGATAACAAAAACACAATGCATCACTCAAGTTATGAGTGTTCACCCACCGTGTTCTTCCGCCATGAAATCGGTTATTAATTTGAATATATTTCATCCATTTTATCTGTATTACCCATTGTTATCTCCTATAATCATGAAATGGACTAGAATTCCTAATCTGTAAATCTAATTTTCGAACGATTATTTTTAGCGCATTTTCTCATTTATGGAAAAAATGCACTATAGTGCTCGCCATGTCCGTCTGTCTGTCTGTCCGTCCGTCTGTCCGTGACCTCAAGTTTTCGTCGACGAGAAGATGCGCTCTTTGTCACTCACGGCAGTGAGTACTGAGTTATATTTTTTAATGTTTAACATGAAACCAATTTTTTTTCTACTCGACCTATCTATTGTTTCAGTCGACAGGCCATTCATCATCAATAACCATCTCGGTTATTGGACTTCAAAATCTAAGCTTATTGATAATAATTTCAGGAGATGAAGCGCATCGAGGACGTGAAGAAAGCCAACAGAGGCGAGAACAGCGACGACGATGACACCGAAGAAAGCAAGCGCGTCAGGAAGCGACTTAAGAAGGCACAAGACGAGGAAAAACCAAAGAGAAAGTTTGTTGTGAGGACCAAGAAAACTGTCAAGCCTAGAAGAAAATAAAATCTTGTGCATTAATACTATAACTTTTATTGCATTCAAAGGGAGGCTTTGTTACTTTGATAGTTGGAAAATTGAATGTAGTTGGCTCGGACATTTAATAGCCAAACTGACGAGCGCTCTCTACGTTTACCATGAAAAACCTCGGCACTTAGAACTGATGATGCCATCTGATCATACGGACCAGAAGCTTCATGACTACTTCAGCATATATACGGTTGACTGTTTTTAGGCCTTCATACTGGATGTCTGCTGGCTCTTTGAAAGCTCATTTTTATAGACTTTGAAATCCGTATTGATGGGATTGACATTCCTATTTCTCATATTGTCATTTGTGGCGCTATGTCAAACCTGCCTCCAGCTGCAACCTTACTGCAGCGCTCTGGTTATTTGCTTCCTTTGTGGTGGCACGGAGTACAGCGTGGGCAGCGGACCCTCTATAGGGATATCGGCATGTGTAAGAAGTGATGGTATGGGTTGAAAATCATTGGAGAAAGACGTATTGAGCTTGGGGGCTGAAACATTGTTGGTTAGCAGTTAGTGTGGCGAGATAGGTCAATTGAGTACAGCTGCTTAGGTGCCAGGATGACATTATCTATAGCATTTAGATGGTTGATGTTGGCTCCTGGGCTGCTTTGAGAGGTAATTTTCTGGCCTACGGCTGCGCACCCGTGCCACGTAGACGGTTTCGTGCAGTAGGTACGGTATGTCACAGCGCTAGTAAAAGAGAACTAATATTGAATTTCTCTAGTTTTGCAAAACAGTTGTAGTCCTTAATTCTGCATTTGAAGACAGATTCTGAACAATATATTTTTATTATTTACCGAAGTATCACGTGATACAAATCTTTAAAACACAGAAGACAAACAAAATCCTTCATAGCACAAAGTCCTGAAACCATCCCACCCCGAGGTTGCTGCGTGTTGCTTACGCGTGATGTGATTGAAGCTTGTAGTCAGACTGCGGCGAAGTCTGAGAGCGAGATATTCGCGACAACGGCAACGGCGTGAAATCCTAAGTTCTGTCCTTCGCTCGGCAAGATTCTACTCGTGAGCTTGTGGTCTGTAATATGATATCCGAGCCAGCACCCTTTCTGGGGAAATGGACGGGTTTCAGGTGGCCGAGTAATGGCCAGCGGTCGGCTAGTATAAATTGGTCTCGGCCGACCACTGACCACGTATTATTCCTCGACCCTCATTTAGTTCCCCTTCTCTTCACCACCCGTCGCGGACTGACAGGTGAGATTTATGACGTTATTTTACCCTCAAACTTTCCACAATGCCTAGTCAATATACGGGATTTTCACTTCACGTATGAGCATGCTTGTTCATTACTAGGTTTTTGGTAGGTAATATCTACAACAAAGAGGCTGATCAAGAAATGCCGAGGTTACCATTCAGTGGAAAATAAAACGTAAAACCCGTTGACATTTCGAAAAAAGTGTAAAAGTCGCAGACTTGGTGAACATTAATATTCAAAGTTTCTTAAAAAATCCCATCATAACTCTTGTAATGCAAGGTTTACATATTTTTTGTAACTGTCCACCGTTTGTAAATAAATAGCTGGGTAAGCATGGAAAAATTTATGTCTCCATGCCATCTACGAGTGGAGTAAAGTCCAGCCTAGTTTGTGAAGAGACTCATAGGGAAGAGCCGAGCCTGTTCGAAGGCTCGCGGTTCTCAATCAGAGGTTAACTTATGCAACTCGTGTTTATTGCAGTGCAATAGCGAATTTTACTTGAAATTATTTGAAAAAGAATAATATTGTACAGTAAAAGAACATAAATAAAACAAAACGTTAGTGAGTATAATGTTTGCTGTGCCAAAAAAATAAGCGATAAGCATAAAATATGCGATACACCCAGATCGTGTAAATATTTCTCGGCACTCTGATTCCATCCTGTTATTACACCAGCCAGTGATGCACTTCAGTCGCACACCAGCCCGCGTGATACTCAGGTCTTAAACCATCCTGTATAATACTTCGCCATTGGAGAAGCTAGTATAATTCTGGTTTACCATACCTACTAATTCTGGTTTACCAGTAGGCTACTTTGGTCTTACAACAGATTGTATAATATTTAAGCCTTACATTAGCCTGTATAATACTTCGATATTTCACCAGCGTCTAAAATACTAGTCTTATATCCAATGGAAACTGCATCGCCTAGGGACATAAGTGGAAAAATTTCAAGGATACCTGCAAATAGAGTCAACTTGACCCAGCTTGTAATGATATATTCACTTGGACGGGTTCCTGATGATGCCGGCTAAGATTTTCATCTTGATCCGGCTCTCGTAATGTGTTTTTTTGGACGGGTTCCTGATGATGCCGGCAAAGAGGATCACCTTGACCCGGCTGTCGTTATGATGTGATTATTTGGACGGGTTCCTGATGATGCCGGCAAAGAGGGTCAGCTTGACCCGGCTGTCGTAATGATGTGTTTATTTGGACGGGTTCCTGATGATGCCGGCAAAGAGGGTCACTCTGACCCGGCTGTCGTAATGATGTGTTTATTTGGACGGGTTCCTGATGATGCCGGCAAAGAGGGTCACTCTGACCCGGCTGTCGTAGATGAGGAACAAGAAGGGTCGGTTGGCCGAGAACTGGACGGGGTTGCTGGAGCCGCTCCTGGTGGCCGTGAGCGCCGTTGCGGCAGCAGCCACCGTGCCCTCTTCATTCACCATCACCTTGGCCTGCGATGGGAATTGAAGTAGTTATACTGAAAATTGCAGGCGAAATGCAACTTGAAGCATATCAAGTAATATCACTTGATCTGCACCAATTTCGAACTACGTGGCACATTCTGAGTTAATATCATTCATATTGCTTGATAACTGCGCAGCATAACCGCCAGCAATTATTAGTATGTAGTGAATCGAATTTATAGCTCGCACTGTCTTTTATTGTGAATGTCGTACTTAATTTTATTAAACCTTTAACCTTGTTGATCATCAATATCTAATTCAGATAATCGTGATTTAATATTGCCAACATAATAACTGAATTACCTTTTTTGTTCCTTTTCTATATTGTTGTTATTCCATTTTGCATATGTCGTGTTCGTATTCTGACGACCAACCCTGGTTAGATGTTGGTCGGCGCCATCATTTTTCGATCCATAAATAAATACATTTGAATATCATCTTCACTCCAACCTACGTAATACTTATTTACATCAACTAATTAGGGAAGTGGGACGGCCGTTTGTAACTTCTAAATCGAAATCCAATCTCAACCAGCATTAGAAATAGGAACCACTTCTTCAAGTAGCATTTCTTTACTCTCATCTAGTGAATGGCGGTACCAGTAACAAACGATTGAAGGCATCATCAGTAATACATATGATGGACGACAGTAATGGTAACACACCGTTTGGACGGTATTAGCACACACTCCTCGAGGACCGATTGTTAGTACTACTTAGTAACATAGTGGCTGGTAATATCGATAACACGCATGGTTAAAGGTAGTACTGGGAACACACATGATTGAAGGTAGTGCTAGTACCAGACTTGTTTGATGGCAGTACTAGTAACACATATGGTTAATAGTGGAACTGCTATCACTAAATGGTTGACAGTCTCGTCAAGATATACCTGGTGAATTGCAGTATCCACGTAGAGAGAACTGTCAGAGGTGAAGCTGGTGAAGTTTGCCACCGACGAATTGAAGATGTCCGTGATGCCCAAGCGGCCCAGTCCCTGAGCAGAAAAAGTTATAGGAGGTTAACATAGGCATTATTTTGGTCGCGTTGGCATAATTTCCTGTTTATTATGGAGTTGACTGTGGAACGATTTCAAAGACAAGCCTTTTATTCTAACACTTACATGAATTATTTCAATGGACTGCATCAAAGGGAAGAAAAATAGAATAAAAAAAGAGTATGATATGGATATATTAGAGCCGGTTAGTTCGACGCTATATTCGTCGATAAAAAACAAGTGAGCGAAGGATTGATAAAAAAATTACAAAATTGTTCAGAAAGAGAATACCAATAAAATTTTAATGTGATTTCTTTATTCACCCGTGAGTTAAATGCGATGAAAATCTTTGCCCTGCATTCAAGTTTGTTCAGAAAGATGAGGAATTTTCTATTCAGTTGATCTAAATAAATGAAGTCATTGGACACTCGATAGAAACTTTAGCAACTCACCATGTTTTCATGGTATTTAATGACGTTGCAAAAATGTAGTTATCATGTAAAAATAATTATATGCACCAAAATATCATGCACCTTCGTTTTCAGAACAGTATAGTGTCGTGTAATACCAACCTCCGCTACTTAGTCGTGTACTTCGGTCTCGAAATCAACCGCTGTAGCAAAAAAAAAAAAAAAAATACTGACAAACACTATTTGATCGTATACCTTGATCTTTAGATCATGGGCTATACATAAAAATACTGACCTGCACTAGTTCATCCTCCATCTTTTTAGCAAGATCAAACTTGGGTAGAGAGACCCTGACGATGGTTGGCTTCAAGGCGGCCAGAGACTGGGACAGCGTGGTGGGAGAGAGCTGCTTGAGCGTCTCGTCGACCGTTGACTGCTGAAAACGGAATAATAATAGTGGTTTAAGCGTCGTGAATTCTTAACATCACAGAAAATTCACAACTTGTTGCGGGTTTTGAAAGCGCAACTCGCTGTTCAAATTTTGCTGAGCTTAACCGACCCGGCCTCCTCGCTTCTATCTACCATAAACTGTCGCACAGAGCTGGGATCAAACTTGCACCTCTCTGCTCCAATCTTGGTACTCTGAATCGTAACCACTGGGCCCCCCTGCCCTGAAATTCAGTTACATCGGCGCGCATACAAGGATATTAACGAGCATTATTGAGGCGTGGCGCACATAAGGATGATATTTAAGTACGCAAGTTAGGCGGTACACATACAAGGAGGATGAACATGTTGCAGCGGTTGTAGAACAGCAGCAACATTTTACTGAATGTGAAGAACAAGGCAGCACTTATCAAATGATCCGGCAACATGATCAGCATAGATATGTTGCAGTAGTAGTAGGGCAGTAGCAGCAGCATTAAACAACATGGCAGCACCCACCGAAGGATCCGGCAACATGACCAGCATAGACATGTTGCTGTTGTAGTAGGGGAGCTGTAGCATGGCGGCGCCTAAGGATGTTGATGCCGCTGCACAGAGAATAGACATCAATCACGAATGATTAGTAATAATTTCGTCATAATATTCATTTTTTTGTTAGGATAATTTTGTCACAATACTCACTAGTAGACAACTTGCGCTGTCATGGTGCTCGATGGCTAGACTGCTTAGCACATCCGAATATTGAAAAATAATTTTAAGTATTATAATATTCGTTAAATGAACAAATTTTCCGAAAGGTATCAGCCTGGTGATAAACGAGAATCAACTAAGGCAACTAGAGAAATAATTCTCGATTTGACGACAAATCAACTCGTTTAAAAACATTCAGCATGCAAGAACTCAGTTCGTGAAAATCGCTCAATCGTAACACATTAGCCGAAAACGAGCACTACATTTTCTTGGGTTACGTTCCTTGACTCATCCACTTGAGCACTATATACCGTGCCCTCTGTTCCGTGCACGAGTGTTACAGCACGTGGTGCAGGTGGTAATAGGAACATGTACTCTACTAACCTGCTCTCTGTCACGTACACGAGTACTACAACGCTTAGTACAACCACCAACCTAGATTGAAGGTACTTTCCACGGTCATCATGTCGGCCATGGCTACCATCTCGCCCGATTGCCGGTTAAATTTCTGCAAGTATTTCATGTAACATTGAGATCGCATAAACTTAAAATAAAACGCACAAAATAACAAATATCGAGCTAGAAATACCAGAACTTATGATATCTGAATAGCCATGAAACGTTATTGAGTGATAGTAAAATTGCAAGTCAATACAAAACCAACTCTGAAAATACATGTCAACTCCGAAAAATTAATTTTCGGGCCAATAACAACTTGGTAGCGTGGAATTAAAACAGTTAAGTGAGATGAATTAAAAAAGATTCATCTCATCGGTGAAAAATTAACAGAATGCCACATCCAATACAGAAGAAAATACAGACAAATAAGACTGCATACAACCGTACTATTGGTTGGGTTATCCTTCATACTCAAAAATATAGTTTCGCTGAATGTTTAAGCATCGATATTCGACTTGTGGTCAACTATATTGATTTTTTTTCTACATATCTACTTTTCTAATGTTCATGTTGATTTCAATATTAGTCTGGCATCGACTTTACACTCTCCACCCTAAAGAGTCAAACCACTAATAAAATTCTAATTAAACAATTTTCATATGCGTCAAGAAGTCTCGCTTTAATTTGTAGCTGATTTTATGTAAATAACCAGACGGATACTTCCCTTTCGAAACATGAAAGATATAGGAAAAACTAAACGAAATCGAGTTTAGGATGTATTGATTCCATTAGTATTATTAGGACAAAACGGTATTTTTATACATCTTAACGTCGTAATTACGTACAATTAACCTGTAAACCTCGTCTGATTGTCAACGACAAATACAGTAATAATAATATACGTTTAAAAATTACTTTTTGAAGACAACACTTCCAAAGAATCCAGTGTGTCCAATCTTATAGATGTACAATGAATTTCTCATTTTATTGTAGAATATTAAAAAAAATTAATTTTTCAATTTTTTCATATATAATTTTTTTATTATATATTTTCTTTACAAAATTATTTATTCTATTGATTCATGCATTGCCTCTGACTTCACACAAGTGTGCAAAATTTCAGATCAATTAGACAGGTAAAAGTGTGTCAAATATCAGTTATAAGATATGTAGCTAACAAAATTATTTTTTCAATTTTTTTACTACTGAATTTTTTTTTTTAATTTTTAAAATCATTTATTTTGACATTTGATTCATGCATTGTCTTCAACTTTACACAAGTGTGCAAAATTTCAGATCTATAGGATAAGTAGAAGTGTATTAAATTTCGATTAGAAGATTTGTAGCAGACAGACAGACAAACAAACAGACAAGAAGTGAAGCTAAAGAGAAGTGTTGTAAAAAGTAAACATAATCGACGTCGTAAGCCGGTTAACCATTGCCAGTTTTAATAAATATAACATCCAATAGTTTTGATAATAATTTTAATTTCTGATATTAACAATTAAGAATGAATAAATCACGATTATTCAACACATAATCTCACACACAATCACACATAATCTCATAATCACACATGATCTCTACAAATAATCTCGCCAGTACATTATGTCATTATCTAACTAGTACCTACGCATTTCTTCACATTGTTTCCTTGCCCGACTACCAGAATAACCCAAAGAATTAAGATTCCCTTTTTGTTTTCCTGCATCTCAGTAGGTGGTCATACAACCCTTAACTTCCAAAAGGATCACAAGAAACTGCGCTAAAGGACAGCAACTAAAGAACAAGAACCTATGGTGACAGTTCGACAAATTTGGGGTATGAACAAAACTTAATTAAGGGGGAGAACACAAGAAGCCTGATTTGACTTCAAGGAAGCGATATTTAGAAAAGCAACCAAAACCTAAGGTAAAGACCAAGTACGAGTAGAACAGTAGCTGAAGAACGAATATAACACGCGTTGCATAACAAAAAGAAACGCAAAAGATCAATAAAAAAACAAAATTTTACCTGCTTGCTGGTGTTTTTTGGATCAAACTTTGTCTGCCAGGAGCCCTTGAAGTATATGGCATTCAGAAGCACAAACAAAGAGTTCACGAGCGCGTCGGAGGACAGAAGGTCTTTGATTTGACCGCCAGTCACCATACTGACGTCGTTGTTGATTTTGTTTGCAGAGCCAACTGCAATGAAGGTTCAGGCTTCATTAACTCTGTAGGGCCATTGCAATAAAGGTTCAGGTTTCATAAACTATTTAAGACCTGCAGTTTGCACCTGCATGTCTTTCAGTTTTAACACCTGCAGCCCGAAGTGAATGTTCAGACTCCGATATCTCCCCAAAGCTCGTTGCAAAACTAGCTCAAGCTTCGTTTTCTGCGTACGACGACCTACTACAAAGGCTCAAGCTTAATTATCTATGCAGAGTCGATGCAGAATTTATGTTTCGTAACCTCTGCAGAACAACCGGCACTTCTCAGGCTTCATTAACTCTGCAGAAACCACAGTAATAACGGTTATCTTATGACCCTAGCTTCATTATCTCTGCCTAACCACCTTCATTGCTGCTTCAGGGTCCATTATCTCCGCAATCTTCTGAGTGACCTTACAATATTTTCACATATAAATTATCTTTACCGCATGATATGTTAGATTGACAAATAGCCGATATTTCACGCGCTTTCGAGCAGAAAGACGTTAAATAATTTGGATTAAAATGTGTCTGAGCTGAAGCAAGAAGTGAAATAGTCAATCCGCATTCGCCTTCAATAATTTGCAGCTACACGATGGTCAAAACATGTCGGCAAAGACCAGCTCCTTTGCCGGGCCTAACTGGCTCAAGATCTTCCATTCAAGAGCAAAAAGCGCATCAATATTTGGACAAGATCTCATTCATTTCTCTGAGTGCAGGTTCTGACACCGTGACATGATAATTTAATATTACCTTTTTACTGAAAAGCATTCTTACTTGAATCGAAAATCATGTCGAGGATTTGTACGTCGTTGAGTAGGTTAGTGACGCACGGGTGCAGCTGGACTGTGGGGTCGAAGTAGGCGCGGTCGACACGGCGCAGCTCGGGTCCCCCGTTGGTCCCCGACCCCAGCGCGCGCATCCTGCGATGCCGTGATAAATTTCAGGAATTTATCAGCCACTTATGCAGTGATTTCAAAATGGACGCAAATTACCCCCTGAGGGCAAATAATTTCTACTGTAATTTCAAACAATTTTTTGGAGGAATGGAGAGTCCCCTGGTTAATTTATACATTGCATGTATGGGGCTGGAAAATAAATCTTCGTCAATTACGGTTGTTGAAACGGATAAAAATGTAGCAAAGTTTAAGAACCACTAACGCATCAACACAGCATCGAACGGTTTTTGATTTGTATTTACGCCAGTATCCATTTCAAAATAAAAAAATTCAGACTTACACAAAGTCAAGAGCGTATTTGGTCCTGTAGGCACCACGCCTTGTGGTGGGCAGCCCGAGCGCGTCTTCGAGCTGACGACGAGATCTACCCTCTGCGCCCATCAGGGCGAGACTGAGGGCACTCCACACGCTGTAGGGCGACACCAGCAGGTTAGCATCACCGGCGCTTTGTGATGACGTCATCAGCGAGTTTAGTTCTCTGAACAAGCCCAGTCCAAAGATGTCCACTCCTGCGTCGTAACATGCAACACTTTACATTTAGGATTTAAACATTTTGCCATATAAATTTATAGCTAAATTAACTCCCCATGTATAAAAGGTTCACAGCAGGCATATTCTTCAGCGCCGACATCACTATGATAATATGATAAGTAACCTAGAATGCAGATAGAATACGTAAATTTAAACCTCGCTGTTTAGTAAAAAACCTTGTCATATCAAAACTCTACAGCCATACTAATAGAGATTATCAAAACATAGTTACCATATTACCTAACATCTGAACTTAATTTCAATATTTCCCCTCTGTAATACCAGTCAATACTTAGGAATACAAATCGGCAATATTAATGTAAGATGAAAAACTCTACTCAATTCAGGAATGTGCCAGTTTGAGTTATACAGTCTCTTACATTTGACACAAATGTATTGCAAATGAATTCGTCCATTAAAAGCATATCGAATTTTAGATTCATAATTAATACGAGTAATTGATGACATGAAGCATGCTATTTACCGGGCGGGGAATAAATGCCTGTTGTGTGATATGAAAATTTCTTGAAATTTCAATCACCAATTTAATAACATTATATAATGTTCAAATGTTCAGCTTGTACATTGACTACCAGTACTGCTCCCTTTAGTAGTAATGCTCACCAGCAAGTTCTCGCTGTTATTTGCACATTCACGCCCTAACTTCCAACACACGACTTCCTATCGTTTGCAAAAGCAGGCGCCAACATCAAACTCTCAAGTACGTCCCACCATTTACCCCGACTCACCGGAGAAGTTGAAGTTGCTGCTGGTCGTGTCGGACGAGCCTGAGTCCGGGAAGCACGAGTCTAGAGTGCATGTCGCTGAGCTCATCAATGTCGCCACGACCAACACTACACGCCAAGCCACCATGATTATTGGTTAATATTTCTAGTTTATATAGTTCTGGAAAAGGACAGAAACTATTGCTTGAATGTGTTGAAAAGTTAATTAAGAAATCCATGATGTTACCTATTGTAAATATTGCTATTCATGTTAATTTAGTCAGCATTTCGTTTAGACCATCATTTAGACCCTCACGGCACGAACTTGTTTCCAATCGTAAGTGCGACGGAGAATATTTTTTAATCACCTGAGTAATCAAGTATCACATCATATCAGACTAAGTAAAATTCATCACGAATCCAGATGTTCAAATTTTCAATAAATAAGAGAGAATGAAGCTAGTGTGGTTGTTTGCACATAAATCACCTGGCCTTACTCAGTTCAATAATGTACGGCCAAATGGAGGCCACATTTCTTGCAGACAAAGCCACCTAATATTCACAAAGATAGAGGACCAGAGTCACCAGACCGTGCGTGCGGGTTGGCTTCGTTATTTTGCCTGCTGTTAGCCAACGCTTCCATTATTGTTACGCACGACGGACTCGTCATGATGGCGATAGAAGGAAGTAAGAAATTACCGTGTGTGCGGGGCGTACATCCGTTCTTTCAGTAGATTGTCCTTGACAGTCCAGACGAAACACAATGTTTGAAATCGCTTGAGCAATGCTATTGAAACATTATTTTTCTTTGCGGTTAATTGGACGCCTGACAGTACTTTTCACTAGCGTCTACATATCGAAACTGTCATTTTTACGTGCCAAAATGTGGTTGGAGGCTTGGAATTAATGGATGCTCGCTGGATGAGGCTTCGTTCAGATTAGCGTCTGCGAACCCAAGGCCAGTAAGCCCGGCTTCAGTCCTGCGTTTCGCGCAAAGAGATCGTGACTAAACATGAATTACCACCACTATTTCTGATTCGTTATTTAACACGTTGAGTGTGGCTCGTACCACCAGTATGAAATACGCCCTGAATACGACATAGTCGCACTTAACGTGCTAAACTTCGTTTAAAAATGTTAGAAGCCTCCAAAAATAACGCGAAGTCCAGAAGTAGAATACGATTGACGAAACAAACATGATATGATTCAATTCGATACCTAAGGCTAATCGTTACGATAGCGAGATTTAAATCGAGCTTAGTTTAACATGATAATTTTTGTTTCCATTACACTGGATATCGCTTTTCCGATGGGTGAAAGAACCGTACAATACTTCCCGGTTAGATAGAGAGTTTCTGTTACTTTTAATGAAAATCTATAATGAATGAATCATTCAATAACACTTGGTAGCTATATAGGCCTAGTATACATGTATGTATTTAGTGCAAATTCGTGCACCAGGCCACCAGCTGAGCTGGATTGCATATTCGTGAAATTTATCGTTTGACATTATTCAGTACAGTTCTAATATTCGACGAAAACATACGTGTAAACTGGTTAATATGAAATCCTTACTCAACCTAACCTCCCACCCTCGGCTGCAGTTTTTAAATCCATCACTTAACTTTCTAGAACAGGTAGATCACTGTCTCAATCGGCTGGTAATTAAAAAAATGTGAGTCTAATAGCAAAGTACCCATTCAAGTACTTCAAACTCTCAGTGAATAATAACAAAACAAGAGGCTCACATAGCAATTTCCTTCTTTCTAGGAATCGCGCACACTAAACCTCTCAGTCGACCGCTTCAGAGGCTAACTGAACCTCAACTGAACTCCGCACTCCGCATCACCGCAGACGCAAAGAGCATCCTGCATGGGCCACAGTGCAAACGCTCGTACGATTCTGACAAAACAGACGGACAATGCAAGGTCTGGATGTTGGCAGGTAAAACCATAAGCTCACACTGTAGAAGAGCTGCAACAAATTGAAAAAAGTGTGAAAACACCGCGCATTTTATTGTAAAATCTGTAGCGGTTAACATTGTTTTTGGACTCAAAACTGTTTCGTTCTAAAGTTAGCCTACATTGAGCATTTTTTCTATCGTGTTGTTATTACACACAAATTTATTACGCTGGGTAAGTATTTGGAACAATCACAAATTTTTCAAATAATTATCTGTGCTATCACGAGTGAAGTGTTAGAGTATTACCAGCTATGTCAAAGCTTCGCATAACAATATAGTTCGCATACTGGGTTGATCTGATAATAGGTAGCACAACCTTATTAAAAGTATCGCCCTTCCACTTAGCATCGCTTCATAGCTTAAGGTGCTTATACACGAGGCGAAAATTTGTGATGATTGACGTGTTCAGAAGCAACTAGCTGGTGCATTGCACGCAGAGCAACTAGAGTTGTTTTGAAGCAGTCGAGTCACTCGAGTGTGCTCAGTAGTCAGTAGCATCTCGGCCGTCTTAAGGCCCGTTTACGCTAGGGGCAACGACATGGGCGGTGAGGCGCTTGCTAGACCGTCTCACCGCCCACAACCGGTCACACTTATTTTTGTACGCGGTGGCTCGAGACCGCGCGCTTTGAAGATTAGTTTGGACGTCAGTGAGGATATGGATATATCCGAATTTGAGATCTGGGCCATTGTTCTCGGGTGTACTGCTATTAAGAAAATATGTAGGCGTCGACGTATTTGGGTGAAAAAATGCTTGCAAAGAAATGCTCACACAATTACATTTTCAAAGAATCCTCAATTGCGAATGCATCAGACTTTCAAAATTATACTACTGTAGACTGCCAGTGGACTTGTTGTTGTTTGACAGTCTGCTAAAGAAAATAATGCCACTCACCCCAAAGCAGGATGATGAAATTGAGATGGAATTCATATGCAATGGAATTCATTTTGTATGAAATTCATTTCACGGTGGAATTTCAAAGGCAACGTATGAATTTTCTTGCGAACCTTGTCAATGGTGACTTGTACACGAAAGTTTCTTAAAAGTCAACTATTTTCACCAGAGCATGTTCTTTTGCATTTCGACTTCTATACTCCTTTGACTGAACTCTACAGGCATTCATGGTCCCTACAAAGATCAATTATCCTCTCTACTAGAGAGGAAAAATTTCCTAATCGCTTGGAAAAACCAAAGAGAAAGTTTGTTGTGAGGACCAAGAAAACTGTCAAGCCTAGAAAAAAAATAAAAGCTTGCGCAGTAATGCTATAATTTTTATTATTCCACTGATTCGAAGGGAGGATTTGGTAATTTGAAAGTTGGAAAATTTAAACTATACTTCTCCGGCCTGTACACGGTTGACGGTCTACAAACCTTCTTACTGGATGTCTTTTGGCTCTTTGAAAGCTCATTTTTATAGACTTTGAAATCAGTATTGATGGGATTGACATTCTACTTCTCAAATTGTCATTTGTACCACTTTGCCAAACCTGCCTACAGCAGCAGCCTTACAGCAGTGCACTGGTTATTTGCTTTCTTTGTGGTTCCACGTAGAGATTTATCGTAAAATAGATTTGTCGTTAAGCTAGTGAGTCTGGCGAAACAGTCGAAGTCCTTAATTCTGCATTTGAAGACAGATACTAAACAACCAATTTTTATCATTTAATAAAGTATCACGTGTTTCAGATCTTTAATACATGGGAGAAGACATTCACAAAATCTTTCGTAGCATCGCACCCCGAGGCTGCAGCGTGTTGCGTGCGCCTGATGTGATTAAGGTTAACTTATGAAATGAAATAATGAAAAATAGCTCATGTTTATTGCAGTGCAATAGCGAATTTTATTTGAAAAAGAATAATGTATAGAAATAGAACACAGAATAAAACAGAACAAAAGTGAGTGATATGCTTGCTGCGCAAAAAAAGAGCAACAGGAGCATATATGGGACACAGCTGTCGTATTGATGTGTTTACTAGGAGGGGTTCCTGATGATGCTGGCAAAGAGAGTCACCTTGACCCGGCTGTCGTAATGATGTGTTTATTTGGACGGGTTCCTGATGATGCCGGCAAAGAGGGTCACATTGACTCGGCTGTCGTAGATGAGGAACAAGAAGGGTCGGTTGGCCACGAACTGGACGGGGTCGCTTGAGAAGCTATAAGCGAAGGTGAGCGCCGTTGCGGCAGCGGCCACCGTGCCCTCTTCATCCACCTTCACCTTGGCCTGCGATGGAAATTGAAGTAGTAATACTGAAATCGCAGGTGAAATGCAATTCGAAGCAAATAAAGTAATATCACTCGATCTACACTTAGATCGACCTACGTGACACATTCTGAGTTAATATCACTTATATTGCTTGATAAACACCAGCTTGATAACGCGCAGCATAACCGCCAACAATATTTTGATGCATTTCTTCACTCATATCCAGTGGCTGTAACACAAATGATTGAAGGTATCATCAGTAACACATATGTTGGACGACAGTAATGGTAACACACCGTTTGGACGGTGGTAGCACACAGTACTGGAGTACTGCTTAATTGTTAGAACTACTAGAAACACAGTGGCTGGCAATATCGACAACACGCCTGGTTGATAGTAGTACTGGGAACACACTTGATTGAGGGTAGTGCTTGCAGCACACTTGGTTGATGGCAGTACTAGTAACTCACCTGGCCAATAGTAGTACTGCTAAAACTAAATGGTTGACAGTGTCATCAAGATATACCTGGTGTATTGCAGTATCCACGTAGAGAGAACTGTCTGAGGTGAAGCTGGTGAAGTTCGCCACCGACGAATTGAAGATGTCCGTGATGCCCAAGCGGCCCAGTCCCTGAGTAGAAAAAGTTAATGAAGGTTAACATAGGTATTTCTGTGATCGCATTGAAATAATTTCCTGTTTATTATGGAGTTGACTGTGGAACGAATTCATAGACAAGCCTTTTATTCTAACACTCACATGAATTATTTTAATGGGTTGCATCACAAGGAACAAAAATTGAGTACAAAAAGAGTATGATATGAAAATATTAGAGCCGTATAGTTAGACTCTATATTCATCGATAAGTGAGCAAAGGATTAATGAAAAAAGTTTAAAATTGTTCACGAAGAGAATCGGGAACAAGATTTTCATAAGATTTCTTTATTCACCTGAGAGTTGAATACAACGGAAATCTTTGCCTTGCATTCAAGTAGGTTCAGACAGGTGATAATTTTTCTATTCAGCTGATCTATATAAATGAAGTCATTTGGACACTCAATAACAACTTCAGCAATTCACCAGGCTTTCATAGTGTTTTTTAATACGCGTTTGTGACTGATGGTGTTAGAAAATTGCAGTTATCTTGTTAAAGTAGTGACATGTATGAACATGTACTTTCGTTTTCAGAACAGTGTAGGGTCGTGTAATTCTGACCTGCACTACTCTATCGTGTACTTCGGTCTCGAGATCAACCGCTGTAGCAAAAAAATACTGACCAACATTATTTGATCGTATAATTTGATCTTTAGATCATGCGCTATACATAAAAATACTGACTTGCACTAGTTCATCCTCCATCTTTTTAGCAAGATCAAACTTGGGTAGAGAAACCCTGACGATGGTTGGCTTCAAGGCAGCCAGAGACTGGGACAGCGTGGTGGGAGAGAGCTGCTTGAGCGTCTCGTCGACCGTTGACTGCTGAAAACGGAAAAATAATCGTGGTTTCAGAGTCGTTGGTTGGGCCGTAGACCTGTCGCCGATTCTTAACATGACAAAACATTCACGGCTTGTTGTGGGTCTCGAACACACTGCGCAAATTTTGCCGAGCTTGACCGACCGGCCACCTCGCTGAATTTAACCAGAAAAAATCCAATCCTGGTACTCTGAACAGTAACCACTGGGCCACGCTACTCTAAAATTCAGTTGTACCGGTGCGCATACAAGGATATTAACGAGCATAAGTGAGGCGGTGCGCCAAGGCCCCTCGTGGCAACATGAGTGGTTTGTTTCACTGGTGCTCTCCCAAAAAATTTTGGACTAGCAGCTTCCCACCCAATCGGATTAGCAGCCTTTCATCATTGAGTGTCATTAGGAAGGGAGACATCTTTCATATCTCTGTCTCTACTATCTTTTGTACATATGACTGTAGCACACCATATACTTGTGTTTTCGCTCCCTCCCCTTCTTCCGCCTCGAACCCGACGGGCTTGTTCCAGAGGGTGAGAGGCAGTGCCCCCCCACCGTCATCACGACC
Organism: Hyalella azteca; assembly: GCF_000764305.2. Lineage (NCBI taxonomy): Eukaryota > Metazoa > Arthropoda > Malacostraca > Amphipoda > Hyalellidae > Hyalella > Hyalella azteca. Next base: position 16,528 of record NW_025944135.1, on the reverse strand, counting down.
AAGACTCCCATCTCACTCATCACGTCACCTGCTCCCATCTTCACCCTCGCATAAAACCAACCAACAAACTTGTACGAACGCTCGAGACCCCGGACATACCGCATCCAACTGCAAAAATTGACCCAAGGATATCGACGGACCGACCCAAGATATTCGAGATTACCTTTAAAGAACTCGACGCTCCGCTCATCCGACTGACCGACACTGCTACCAGCTTTTACTCTGTCACTGATTACGCCACTGCGATTGACACACGGCAAACTGACATTCAAAAAAGCGACAGAGGCCTTTAGAAAATCAACTTGACCCAATTATACTCGGGCCCCTGACCTAAGAGCAAAACGGACCATTTTCGTACGACAGCTCGACCAAGACGCAGGAAGCCCCACCCCCGACGAAATTAAACATGAAATTACGACTCAACAGACTTGGTTGCACATACAGGGCGTCATTAAAATTAAACATTAAACCCACGTCATTAAAATAATTACCACAGATACAAAAATAGCCCAACGCATACTCACAAATACAAATGGATTCTATACATGTACAACACCAAAATTACCCCGTCACATTGCGAACAAGAAGAATACACTCACCTACTCATATGCTACAAATGTTACCAAATAGAAAACCACCCCACACACCAATGCATATCTACCACTTCCTTTTGTTCTGAATGCGCCGAAAAAGAAAACACATATACACCCACTGCACTAACACCTACAAGAAATGTCTTAACTGACTCAATGACCACCGCACACTAGCCACCTAATGTCCACACAGCAAACAAGAAATTCAAAACAAACAACAAGCACAACAAGAGACTATCAAACACAAAAACAACCAAACGAACCTCGACATAGCCAAACAAGCAATTAAACAAACATACATCCCACAACACAGCCTGACACTGACAAACAAGACGCAACTTAAACTGAATGCAATTATTCTAGAAGCCCATATAGCCAGCCTCTCCAGACAGGAGGGGTTCGGCAGCATACTATCTAAATCATTGAAGACGAACTACGACATTGACTTCAACCTACGACCGACTTCGACCTCCAAACGGAATTTATTGATTACGACGACATGAGACGGTCCTCACTCAACCTTTCTTAACAATCAAAAGACGACAACCGAAGAAATTACCTCCACCCCTAAAATCCATAACCCATAACGAAGACTGCGACCCTAGGAAAAGGAAAAACACCGACGAACAATACAAAGAATCATACATCACAGGACCCGGACTCAACGAACCGATCCCCGTGAAACTATTTAGGAGCTCGAAAGATAGAGTAGAAATTCCCAGGGACACACCTAACCTTTGATTTGCTGACGAACTACGGAAGACTACGGACTGAAGCTCTCGGTAAAGGACGATGACTCATTGAAAATACTTGAATACCTGAAACGTGAAAGGCTGAAGATACATCAACCATTAATAAATATCATTCCCCACGACACCTTCGCCAACATGGAAGAACACTCGACAACAACCATCAAAAAGACGAAACACTTCACAGTCAAACCCCGTCACAATGACCCCGGGGGGCCTTCTTTCTTAACACAGGACATTACCCACACAACGCAGCAATACAATGAAGGCGGGGGGCTTTCTCTAAAGGTAATACAACACAAAGTGCGTCAATGGCACAACAGATTCATTATTGCAAACATCTAAAACCATATAGACCCAGACATAATACTAATCTATGATCACTCCATTACAGACAACAACACTGCACTCAAAATATTCAATTACAACGTCCATAGCTGCAACAAAGATTACATAATTCACTCCGGTGCTGCAGTAAAATGTAAAAGTGCCCATAGCAGTAAAATGCCATATCCCATATCAAACTACACGACAACTTCCATACAGACATGCTCGCAATCACGATAGATACACAAAAAGGATCCATCACAATAGCAACCACATATATATAGCCCACCCTGCATAGACCACATCAACTACATTGATTTCCACACACTCTTGAATAGGCCCAATCCCGCATACCTCCTAGCAGACATAAACGCGAGACACACAACATTAGGAAACAGTTCCTCCAGCCACATAGGAAGACAATTACACTCACTATAATATCCAAACGCAAATAAACCCACATATGACCCTACTTTCCAACCCTCATCACCCACAACAGCACATCACCTGACAGAGTCCTACACAACAGTAAAGCATTCCTCAACATACACCTACAGCCCCGATCCCTTATATACCCCGTCAAACCAAATTTCCATAATAGCCACCATATCTGCAAATCCCATACTAATACCCATCCGTCCATAGAGCAAACTGGACACTATACAAACAAACATTATTACAGCACACAGTACCCACACAACCAAATCCTACACTAGAAGACATAGACACGCACTTAAAGAATGAGACAAAACACATACAGAACGCCACCGATACCTCAATCCCCACCATAACACACCGCATCATTCCCAGCATTAAACCCACCCACGAAACATTGCTCATTCAAACACAATACCAAGCCATGCACCCTCCAATACATTCATATCCACGATCCATCGCTAGCGCTCAACAGACAACTCAACACAGCACGTCAACAACTCCCCACAGCATATACAGACACCTCCAAACACACACATGGCAGGACCTCAATAGCACATTAGAAACACAAACAGATCCCAAAAAATTCGGGTCATTCCTAAAACGCTAGATAGGCTCCAACACCAAACAAGCTGTCCCATTTCTCAAATACAACATGACACACCCGAACATAAATAACCCATTTTCCGCAAACACTAGCAGGGCATATTCACTCAGAATGACACAGACAATGAAGACTTTAGACCACGTCAACAACAACATACACCTAATTCACCCATATAATCATGGCGACCTCTCTCGACTCCACCCTGAAGACTTCCCACCTATTGCCATAACAGAAGTACAACGTACACTAAAAACATTCAAACAGAAAGCACCAGGCCCCAGAGGCATCACAACCCTCCAACTGAAACAATTGCCTAAAAAAATGATCCACTATCTACTATACATATTCAATCATGCCATTTCCGCCGGTTATATCCCGGATACACTAAAATACGCAATCATGATCTTCCTTCCCAAACCAACCCAATACTTCACAACACCAATTCCAAAATTACAGACCCATTTCACTACTAGACAGAGCTGGGTAGCGCTACTTTGAAATGTAGCGGCCGGTACCGCTACATGCTTTAAATGTAGCGGGCGCTACCGCTGCAATTGCTTAAATGTAGAGGCCGCTGCATGTAGCGCGCTACTGCCCACCTCTGGACTAACAACTAACATGTTGACACTAGTAACATGCTGAGGTTGACAGCATTACACCGAAATCTTTCGTACAGTTTTATTCTGCAATTTATATCATGTATGTAATCATGCTGGTTTTTAAATAATATTTAATACTATTAGGTAAAATCTAGAGGCTTTATCCATAAATGTAGCGGTAGCGCTGTGGCGGCAAAACCTCGTATCGCTACTTAAATATGTAGCGGGCGCTACCGCTACCGCTACAATTGCTTAAATGTAGCGCCGCTACCGCTACATGTAGCGCGCTACTACCCACCTCTGCTACTAGACATTCACGGGAAGATTTTATACAAAATACTCAACAATAGAATATACGAACACCTTTCCATTCACAACAGACATAACACAAGACAACGCGGTTTTAGGAAACACAGAGGTACACACACAACACTAGCCATATTCCACGAAACACTAGCCATACATTTAGCCCAAAGACACACCACTGACATATATATATATCCCAGCAGGCATTCGGTGGTTGAATCAACGTTGAATCAACTACGCATTACGATATTGAGATCGGGGTGAAAGGAGGTTTAGAATGAAAATTGAAGCAACATCTTTCATGCAACGTCGTACTGACGTTACAATGCAACGTTGAATCGATGTTGCTACTACGAC
>NW_025944135.1:0-12287 GCF_000764305.2 Hyalella azteca | reverse complement strand
CCCTTCTAGTGTTGGTCAGATTTCGACGTTGATATGACGTTTAACTTTGGTTGTTCAGCACTTCAACCTGAAATCAACATTGATTCAACGTTTAAAAATTAGTAAACATTCAACGTACCAATATCGACGTTATTCCCACGTTGAAATAAGGTTGTTTTACAACCGTTCTAGTTTTGGTCAGATTTCGACGTTGAATGGACGTATAATTTGGGTTGTTCAGCATTTCAACCTAAAATCAACATTGATTCAACGTTTAAAAATTAGTAAAAATTCAACGTACCAATATCGACGTTATTTCAACGTTGAAATAAGGTTTTTTTACGTCCCTTCTAGTGTTGGTCAGATTTCAACGTTGATATGACGTTTAATTTTGGTTGTTCAATATTTCAACCTGAAATCAACCAATAATCAACGTTGTTTCAACGTCGGATGCCTGCTGGGATAGTGCTCCGCGATATAACCAAAGCTTTTGGTAAGGTTTGGCACACCGGACTACAATACAAGATCATCCAACACAACCTCCACCCGCCCGATACCAAAACAATCTCAGACTACCTCAGACAGATGACATAACACAAATAACCACAGGACATTACCCACACAATCACACAGCAATTCAAGCACAATACGCTATACAACAGATAAACAACTTCGAAAACAAATGGCTCATAAGGACAAACACAAAGAAATTAAATACCTAGATTTTACCACCTCCCATTCAACATAAAACGCACTTTATATCTCTCCTTTGTTAGATCATCCCTCATTTACCCCCCCCCCCCAATACCGCTACACACCCAATCAAGATCATCCATATCTAAACTGCAGACAGTGCAAAACAAAGCCCTTCAATTTAGCCCACTTCACGAACTACACAGTTCTTCACCATCAAGCACGCAAAACTTGGTCCACCATCAAAACATATGATCCCCAGCTCTTCAATCAACTCACATTCCCCATAGACGCCATAGCAAGGCAACACCGGTTATGAAAAAGTTCCAAATTACAAGCGCTAGGTCCCCCACCTCCACCCCTGTTCAATTAACTACACAGCGACCCGTGCCACGTCCGGGCGGCAGTTGTTCCCATCACGTCTAGGTGTGGCTGGTACCATAATAACCCAAATCATCCTTAACATTAGTACCCTTATGGACTGACGCAACTCACGGAGAGTGACACACAGTAAAGACGAGACGATGAACTACCGAAAACCAAGCTATACCTGACAAAATCCACCCTACGATTCTATCCATTTCCATTTCCGGGCCGTCGATCCCTGTCAGGGACTTGCCCACCCCCAGGGTCCCACACCAGGCACGACCTCTGGTGTCTCGCCATATTGGCGACCGACAGCACCCTGTTGCAACCCGGGCACTGAGCGACCCTCCCCCTCCTGGCTCTCACCAGCTCTCCCCCCTTCCTCCCCACCGGCGCCAACGTCTCGTCCCCCAACACATCCCCTCACATTTCTCGCGTAATTCCCCTTCGTGATCCACGTATTGCACCTCCCGCACTGTCTCCTGTCTCCCACTCCACTCGCTCCACCCGTACACGTCCTCTCATGATTCACTCTCGCACCCTCCGTCTCAACACTCATGCCACATATACTACATACAAACCTCACTCGCTCCTCAGCTACTCTATGCATGCGCTTCTGGTGGTTGGTCATGCCCGCCTTACTTCGGCAGACCTTCCCACACCCCTCATATCTACACACCCAGTCATTCATTCTTCTAACATTCCTGTCCAGTCTCGCCACATTTGCCTCCCAAACGTACTCATGCCCTTTCTGGCATTCCCACTCATACAAATGCTCCATGCGCACTTTCACCATGCTCTTCCATCAATCCATATCTCTGTTATAAATAGCCTTCATCTTACGCCCTTTCATCTTCCCGAAACCCTCCAACCTCTCATACCATCCTAGCACCATCGCTCTCGTCAGCCTCTCATTTCCCATTCTCGTAACATGCCCCACTCGCTTCTCAATCTTCCATCTCACACTCTTTACACTCAAACACTTCCTCACATCCCACATGTTCACTCCTCTCGCTTGCATTTGCCTCAGAGGCTGGCCATTCCGATCACTCCACACGTATCTATAACACTTATCCATCCACTTTTGCAACCGATTCATATCCTTTACATACCACACTCTCGCCTGACAATCATGCAGCAGACTACTCTCCACACATGCCTCCACCACCCTCGCCTGACACTTCTTAGACATTCTCGACCCTTTCAGCCACCCTTTCACTCTCCACCACAAACTTCCAGCTCTCTTGATCCTGTTATTCACATCCACTTCCGAACTCACCCAGCTCCCAAGTACTCTGATTTCACCTCCCTCTTCTGTCCCAAACGCAAGCACCTCCTCTTTCTCCTCATTGTTTCGTTCCTCCCACTGATTCATCAGCTCTTTCACTGCTCTCACTCCATTCTCAATCTCACCCTTCACACCCACAATCGTAGTATCATCCGCAAATAAAGCCATGGACACTCTCACTCACTCACTACTCCCCTTCTCCCATGCACTCTCTCCAGCAAACGAACCCCCTGGCACCCATCTCCACGTCACCCCCACCTCTTCACCCCCGCTTCTTCTCACCACCTCCGCTTGCCTCATAACTGCCTACGAGTCTAGAGCGACTCACTATCCTCATCATCATCATCGCCACATCCATCGTCATCATATCATCCTTTAAGAAAAAATAAGCAAAACCGCATGTAAAATAATGTAAATAAAGAACCACAATCTCCTCATCACCTGCATAAACCATTCAAGGCCCTGACGGGTTCCCCCCTTCCCTTCCAACCCCTAAAACAGATCCCAATCAGCTACAACCCACCTAATCATACGCAATGCACCTTTTCACCTACTACAGTCCTTTCCATTTCCCCTTCTTCTTTCTGACCATCCCGTGGCATAGCTCTATTGTTCTCTTCCACTCTTTCCTTATAGTGGCATCGCAACAACAACAAAAACTGCGCAAACACGGATGAAATTTAAGTACGCATGTGATGCGATGCACACACAAAGAGGATGAACATGTTACTGCGGTTGCAGAATGTCAGCAGAATTTTACTTAAACACCAAGACAGCACTTATCAAATGATCCGGCAACATGATCAGCATAAACATGTTGCATTAGTAGTAGGGCAGTTGCAGCAACTTAAACGACATGGTAGCACCCACCGAAGGATCCGGCAATATGATCAGCATAGACATGCTGTTGTAGTAGGGGAGTTGTAGCATGGTGGCGCTTAAAGGTGTTGATGCCGCTGCACAAAGAATAAACATCAATCACAGATGATTAGTTTTAGGAAAATTTTGTCAAAAATCTCGTCAGTCATGATGCTCATCAGATGGACAACTTACGCAGTCATTATACTCGCTGATTAGACTGCTTAACAAATCCCAATATTGAAAAATAATCGCAAGTAATGTAATATTCATTAAAATGAACGAATCTTCTAAAAGATAATGTCTAGTAAGAAACGAGAATCAATAAAGTCAACTAGAGGAAGAATTCTCGATCGGACGGCAAGTAAATTCACTTACAAAATTTTAAGAAGCTTCACAGACTTTAACTGGCCACTGCTCGTCAACTCGATAAACCTGCAGCATGCAAGAATCCCGTTCGTGTAGTCGCTCGATCACAACACATCTACCAAAAACGAGCACTATATTTTCTGGTGTTACTGCCACCAACGTTCGTGCGATTGATCGTTCCTTGAATCATCCACTTGAGCACTATAACGTGTCCTCTGTCACGTGCACACGTGCTACATAACGTGGTGCAGGTGGTAGTAGGAACATGTATTGTACTAACCACACACGTGCCCTCTGTCACTTGCACGAGTACTGCAGCTCGTAGTACTGTCACTTGCACGAGTACTGCAGCACGTAGTACTCGTAGTACAACCACCAACCTAGGTTGAAGGTATCCTCCACGGTCATCATGTCGGCCATGGCTACCATCTCGCCAGATTGCCGGGTAAATTTCTGCATTTCATAAATATTGAGATAGCATGAACTTGAAATAGAACGCCGGAAACAACAAATACAGAGCTAGAAATACCAGAACTTAAGACAACTGAATCGGCAGGTAATTAACGTTATTGAGTGATAGTAAAATTGCAAGTCGTAACAAAATTAATAAACTTTGCAAAAATGGCAACTCTGATTAATTAATGTTAGGGTCAATAACAACTTGGTACAGTGGAAATAAAACAATTAAGTGAAATGAATAAAAAAACAGTCATCTCATCGGTGAAAAAAAATTAAGAGATAGCCACATCCAATACAGAAGAAAATACAGACAAGTAAGACTGCATACAACCGTACTATTGGTTGGGTTGTCCTTTATACTAAATAATATAACTTTGCAGAAGGTTTAAGCATCGATATTCCACTTGTGGTAAACTAAATTGAAATTTTTCTACATGTCTACTTGTTTCATGTTTATATTGATTTCTTTATTATTCTAGCATCGACTTCACACTTTCCATCTTCATAAGTTAAATCCATTATAAAATTTTATTTAAACAATTTTCATATGCGTCAAGATGTCTGTCTATAATATGTAACTGACTTTATGTATATAACCAGACGGCAACCTCCCTTTCTATAAACATGAAAGATATCGGAAAAACTACACGAAATCGAGTTTAGGATCAAAAGATACTGAGTTTAAGAACATCAATGTCTGGGGTTAAATAACAAGAATCTATGATGATATCCTTCGACAAATTTGGGGTGAGAACAAAAACTTAAAAATTAGAAAACAAGAAGCCTGCTTTCACTAACAAGGAAGCGATATTTATCAAAACAATCAAAACCTAAGGTAAAGACCAAGTAGAACAGTAGATGAAGAACGGCAATAACAAGCGTTGCATAACAAGGAGAAATGCAACAGCACTACAAAAAATGTTTTACCTGCTTGCTGGTGTTTTTTGGATCAAACTTGGTCTTCCAGGAGCCCTTGAAGTATATGGCATTCAGGAGCACAAACAAAGAGTTCACGAGCGCGTCGGAGGACAGAAGGTCTTTGATTTGGCCGCCAGTCACCATACTGACGTCGTTGTTGATTTTGTTTGCAGAGCCAACTGCAATGAAGGTTCAGGCTTCATTAACTCTGCAGCGCAACAGGCAATGAAGGTTCAGGCTTCATTACTTCTGCAGCGGAACATGCATGCACTGAAGGTTCAGGCTTCATTGACTCTGCAGGGCCAATCTGCAATGAAGATTCAGGCTTCATTATCTCTGCGGGGCCACCTGCAATGATGGTTCAGACTTCATTTACTCTGCAGGGCCACCTGCTATGAAGGTCGGGCTTCATCAACCATGCAGGGCAAACCTAAAAGGGAGGAAGTTTCAGGCTTCATGAACTAAAAAGTTTGCTCCTGCAGGCCCTGCAGTTTTAACATCTGCAGTCTGCAGTGGAGGGAGGTTCAGGCTTGGTTATCTCTCCAAAGCTCGTTGCAAAACTGACCAAAGCTTCATTAGCTGTGCACGACGACCTACTACTACATTATCAGGCATAATTATCTGTCCAGAGTCGACCAAAAAATTGGTAGACTAACTCGGCGTGCTCAAGAATGATTTAAATTTCGTAACTTATGCACGCCTACCGGCAGTTTTCAGGCATCCTTAACTCTGCAGAAACCACAGTAATAACGGTTTTCTTGTTATCTTAACTCAAGTATCTCCGCCTTTATCCACATCAATTGATGCTCCAGGGTCCATTTTCTCCGTAATGTACAGAGTGACCTTACAATATTTTCATATATAAATTATCTTTACCGCATAATATTTTAGATTGACTAAAAGTCGAAATTTCACGCACTTGCAAGCAGAAAGTCGTTACAGGAAATGGGATTAAAACATGTGTGAGCTGAAGCCAAAAGTGAAATGGTGAATCCATATTCGCCTCCAATAAGTTCCAGCAAAACGATGGTCAAAGCATGTAGCCTAATGTTTGCCATCATACATTCCGATTGTTAAATAAAGAGCAGTTAATGTCGCAACAGTTATTAGCGGTCGAGCACTCTAAAGACGAACAATACACTCAGGTAAATAAATCAATTGGTCATACTGTCCAAGTAGTGACACACTTACTCCCAGAGCACGAGTAAAGAGTGGACGTAGCATAAATCATCTCCTTTGCCGGGCCAAGCGGGGTCAAGATCTTCCAGGCAAAGGTAAATAGTGCATCACTATTTGGACAAATCTCATTCATTTCTCTGAGTGTCGGTTCTGACACCGTGACATAGTAGATTAACAGCAACTTTTTACTGAAAAGCATTCTTACTTGGATCAGAAATTATGTCGAGGATTTGTACGTCGTTGAGTAGGTCAGTGACGCACGGGCGCAGCTGGACTGTGGGGTCGAAGTAGGCGCGGTCGACGCGGCGCAGCTCGGGTCCCCCGTTGGTCCCTGACCCCAGCGCGCGCAGCCTGTGATGCCGTGATAAATTTCAGGAATTTATAAGCCACTTATGTAGTGGTTCAAAATAGAGGCTAATAACCTCCTGAGGGGCAAATAAATTCTAATGGAATTTCAGATGATTTTGGGGGGTAATGGAGAGACTCCTGGATGATTTAAATATTTTATGAATGGGGCTGGAAAATGAATCATCGTCAATTGCGGTTGTTGAAATGGATAAAAAGGTAGAAAAGTTTAAGAACCACTAAAGCATTAATTTAGCTTTAAATAGCTATTCATTTATATATACCTATATACGCTGGTATTCATTTAAAAAAAAGACAGACTTACACTAAATCAAGATCATATTTAGTCCTGTAGGCCCCAAGCTTTGTGGTGGGTAGCCCGAGAGCGTCTTCGAGCTGACGACGAGATCTGCCCTCGGCGCCCATCAGGGCGAGACTGAGGGCACTCCACACGCTGTAGGGCGACACCAGCAGGTTAGCATCACCGGCGCTTTGTGATGACGTCATCAGCGAGTTTAGTTCTCTGAACAAGCCCAGTCCAAAGATGTCCACCCCTACGTCGTGACATGCAACACTTTACATTTAGGATTTATATTTTTTGCAAATAAAAATGTATAGCTAAACTTACTACCATTTATAATAAGTTAAACTAGAATGCACATGGAATACTTAAATTTAATCCTCACTGCCTTATTATTGGGCATAAACTCAGCATAATAAAGTTTGGTAAAAAAAAACCTTGTCATATAAAAATTCTACAGCCATACTAATAGACATCACCAAATCATTTATCATATTATCCTCCCCATTATCCTACATCTGAATTTTAATTTAATACTAGTAAAAAAGTATTTCCAAGTGCAATACCAGTCAATACCTAGGAATAAATTAGATGAAAAACTCTTTACTCAATTTTTTTGAATGGATTAATCATTTCAATTATTTCATTCATTTTTAGTTAATTTTAATAATCTCTACTTAGTCGTCAGTTCACGGTCCAAATACCAATCGGCAATCTATAATTAACGTAAGATGAAAAAACTCTACTAAATTTAGGAATGTTCGAGTATTATATAACTACATTCAACGCACACAAATTGATTTCAAATGAATTCGTCCATCGAAAGCAAATCGAATTTCAAATTCATAATAAATACGAGTAATTGATGACATGAAGCATGCCACTTATCGGGCGGTGAATGTCGGCCTGTTGTGCGATAGTAAGATTTCTTAAAATTTCAACCACCTCTGTACTTTGACTACCAGTACTGCTCACACAAATATCCATTTCATTGCCAGCCAAGTTCCCGCTGTCATTTGCCCATTCATGCCCAAACTTCCAACACACAACGACTTCCTATCGCTTGCAATACCCCGCGCTAACATCAAACACTCAAGTACGTCCCACCATTTGCCCCGACTCACCGGAGAAGTTGAACTCGCTGCTGGTCGAGCCTGTGTCCGGGAAGCACGAGTCTAGAGTGCATGTCGCTGAGCTCATCAATGTCGCCACGACTAACACGACACGCCAAGCTACCATGATTAGAGGTTAATAATTCTAGCAACAAACTAGCTTTTTAAGGCCCTAGAAAACTAATCTCATCTGCTTTCAAGTTCTGAAAAGCGACAGAAACTATTGTTTGAATAATGCGTTTAAAAGTTAATTAGGAAATCCAGGATTTTTCCAAAAATTGAAATTTTGTTACTTATGATAATTTAGTCAACATTTCAGGACAGTTCCCTAACTGTACCTCGTAAAACTATTCACTTTATGCAACGTAAGTTTTCAGCGAATTGATTGTTTGTGAGACCAACGATTTTATTCGCAATCATGGGCCGGATTATCGAAACTTCGTAACTTTTTCTACTTACGCGCCAAAAAGTTACGTGTTGCGTAAGTACGCCCTAATTTTGGCATTATCAAAACTTTCGTACGCAAGACTTATCTGGAAAGCTATTATCAAAACCATCTGGCTAACTGACCAATCAGAGGCTTTGAATTTGCTGTTCCTAGCTCCAGCGCTGCCAACTGGTATATTTCTATACCAGATTTCACATATCTCTTATTTTCAGACGGTGTCTAGTATGAATATTTTAGATATGATATATTTGCCTAAATCTGGTCTTTTTTTGGGTATTTTAGACTTACAGCAAGTTTACTGCATTAAGTTCCACCTCTGAAGTTTGAACTTCCCCAGCATAGAGAGCGGTGCGACAGAGGTTTCCCGCCATTTTTGGTACCGCGAGATAACCGCTTGATGAAATAACCCCAATCTAATTGTTAACATGTAATGAAAGTGCTTAGTGCAGTATAAGCACGAGAGTGATGATTCTTGATTGATTGCTGATTTGTGAAGATATGGTCTATGACGAGTGAGGTTGTCGAACCGATATCTGCGACGCAAGCTCCACCGTTTTTGTTTTGTGGTTTTGAATTCTGAAGTGTCACTTGAATTCTGGGGGGGCCATTCAATATTTCACTGATCATGAAAATCATCATCGATTCATGGAACTGGCTGACTGCCGCATCACTTGTCTATTTTGACATGTCTCCAATGCATTCGTGGAGCGAGTGTTTTCACAAGTCACCTATGTGAAAAAACAAGCAACAAAACAGAATTTCAACTAGGTACTGGAATCCGTTATTCGGACCGAAAGCTATCTGCTCAGCCGCAAAAAGTGATCACACTCGAAATGTTAGATAAATGCAATATGCAAGCATGTACGAAAATAAGCAAGAGGAAGAAGACCTGTTTCCGTGGCTTGCTCATCTTGAGTGAAGGGGAAGAAGTGCAACACTGTGATAAAAAATGAACAAGTGTCAATGTAATCAAACACAGGAAAAGAAAAGTGTCAAAATCTTTCAAACAGAGGGAAAAAATATAACTTGTTCAATTTGGCTAATTATTTGTCAAGCCAGATAAATGAACACTAAACAAGATATAAAAATTACTTTTCTTTTTCTAACCAGCGTTTCAGACGAATATTTTCATCAAATTTGGAGGTATTAGTCTGTTTTTGAACAATAGAATTTCTGGTATTTTGAGCTAGACAATCTGGTATTCTCGTCGAGAAAAAAGTTGGCAACACTGCCAAGCTCTTGTCGACTCAGTGCGCAGCGGGCCCAGCGCGCATGGATGGAGGTAAGGTGTGTAGGGTCAGCGGCATCTGCGTTGACAGACTAGGGTGCATATGGAGAAATGAGTGAGACGTTGTCAAAATAGTAAAGCACTTTTCGTCATTTTGATCAACGATCAAAATTTTTTGCTATCAAGGCAAAAAATTATATTATTTCCAATCAAAATCAGCTGACTTTTTAGAACGCTACCTAGAATTTAGAACATTTTTCGAGTTGGAATTGCGACTATCAGCAGAGAAAAGGAATTTGTGTACGTAGTTAGAAAAATGTTTGCCTTGTTAACCTCCACCAAACTTTGAATAAAAAAAGTTATGAATATATTGTTTAAGTGAATGATCATAAAACTCTTGGATATGAATATCAACATTTGCTTTTAAATTATAACACAAAAGGAAAACAAATTAGCTCCTGGCATAAACTCAATTGAATTTTTTTTCCCAAAAGCACCGTTTAGCACGATCACATATTATACCTATGTCGAATTATTGACAAAATTATATCAGAATTCACCGTGTTGCTAGTAAATCAATAGTTTTGTATTGCTTCAACAGACTCAAAACTTGTGCGTAACTCCGCTTACGACACCTCCGAGCAGGCGTATAGTTAAGCACAGATTCTTGTACGTAGCTTCCCGCGCAAATGTTTTGATAATACCACCGCTAGGGGTTTTCATAGTGGCACTTACGCAACTCGTAAGTCGCTACGTGTACTTAGCGATGTTTGATAATCCGGCACAGTATAGTTTAGTCTTAGAATCATTAATTACTTGATTTAGTTCTCAAGCTGGATCACAAATATTTTTGGTTTGGTTATTTTCAATAATAAATATTCTTCATACGTAATGGATTCAATTAAGTATCATTTTCTAAACGTATTTCCAGCGCTTGGTTGTTAAAACTTATGCAGTGGCCAAAATGAAAGGAGGGTGTGTAGCGTCAGTCGCCAAAAATGTCACGGTTAGCAAGCGTACGACAGTTAGCCACATACAAATGTTTTGCTCCTTCTTAATTATTGAGTAACACCATTACGACCGACCAATTCACTGCTAGATAATACTTGACACTAGATACTGGAGGCACATCAACAGGCGGTATTTGCACCACACTGCATTCAACACACTTATAAGGACTTTAATACTGGGAGACTTCACATTTCACCATAAGGCAATCAACAGTTCTCGCCAAACATAATGATGAAAATACGTTATATAGTAACTGTATAACTGCACCACAGCATTTGCTGAGCTCACTGTCACGGTCGAAATTATTCATTTGAGTGCGTGGTTACACGTTTCTTGTGACAGAAACCTGAAAGTGTTGACTTCCTAAATGGTAGCAGACAACGTTCTTGTCATTTCTACTCCGGCATCAGTATATGTATACCTCGAGGGTACACAATACACATCGTTACCCACAAGGCAAGAACGAGTCTCCTAGCGTAAGTGCGACAGAGAATTTTTTTTGTATCACCCGAGTACTCGATTATTCCGTCATATCAGTCTAAGTAATATTCGCACATCCAGAAGTTCGACTTTTCAATAAATAAGAGAGAATTAAGCTAGTGTGGTAGTTTGCACATAGATCACGTGGTGTCAGTTCTATAATGTATGACAAAACGAAGGCCACATTTCCTGCAGACAAAGCCACCTAATCTTCACAAAGACCGAGTACCAAACCGTGCGGTTTGGCTTTGTTATTTTGCCTGCTGTTGATCCAACGCTTCCATTATTGTCACGCACGAGGGACTCGCCATGATGGAGGATCTGATACTATATCAAAGGAATTGAAAGTTTTGTTCGCTAAATACCTTAACAGCACATCTTCATGAGCTGTTAGTTCACAATTTTAGAATTGGCTTTTTTTCGGGTATAAGGATACTCTCTCTCTTCCAATGCGATCGTCCCTTATTTACAATTATAGTTGTGCGCAGTGCGCATCAGCTTACGTCGATATGACGTCACACAATTCCTATACTAGGCTGGTAAAGCATAAAGGCATGAGCTATAGAACGGGGAACCTGCTTGCGCATCCCCCTCATTCTGCTGTACGAGTTCATGCCGAGCAGTGCAACACCCCTGTATCTGATGGTGATTTTAAAGTTCTAGCTTCCGCAACCGGTGTTACTGATCTACGAATTTTAGAATCCCTGGATATATTAAAACAGAAGCCTAGTCTAAGTGGTGATTTTAGCTCCTTTCCCCCTGAAATAATAAATAGATAGGCTCTTTTCCTAGTGTTATTTCATGTCGTCATTTGCTTGTTTCCGTTTTAATACCTAACAAAGGATTTTACTCACCTAATTGATTGTATTTGTGTTTCTGGGACTTGTTTTGTGAACTGACGATGGAGCTGGACTCGGAAACGTTTTCTCTTATGAAGAAATATAGAATTTTTATGGTATTGTCTTTGCTTTGAAATTTCTAGTTTTTCTCTCAGATGACTGTCCTTGACAGCCCAGACGAAACGCAATGTGTAAAATCGTACGAGCAATACTATAGAAACGTGATTTTTCTTTTATGCGATTAATAGAACCCGAGGCAATGCTTCTCGCTAGCGTCTACATATCGAAACTGTAATTTTTTATTTGTAATATGCGTCAACATTTCTACTCGCTTCGAGTCATCGACATGTGGAACAGCCTACCTGATAGCATCGTTGACGCTCCGAGTATGAACATCTTCAAAAACAGACTAGA
>NW_025944134.1:0-12394 GCF_000764305.2 Hyalella azteca | reverse complement strand
GCGCTAAGCACTATTGGCGAGTGCTAAATGTTGTGGTCGAGTGCGGAGTGATTATGTACAGTGAATAAGTATATATGATTCACGTTATTTCATCACTCCGCACTCTCTGGGTTGAATATTTTCTGAGTTATAAGCAGGATGGAATTCTAATATTGACGGTTCATATATTATTCCCGATACACCTATACCAGTTTTTCGATACAACATTATTTGAGGCAAAAAAATGAACTTCTTATAGGCTTAAAACACGTATGGGTATGCTAAGTTTCTATAAGGTAATTCACTGGAAATGTTGCGTGCCAGCAAGGCTGCAGGCGCAGCTTTCACTCAACAGTTAAAATTATACAAAGTATTAGTTCGTTAAAGATTTGTCTCTTAATATGACTGCAAAGAAGTAAACTTAATAAAGTAATTACAGCTACCGTGACTACGCTGTCAAGCAGACTTTTCGATGATGCATACACTAAACACGCAATTCATGGGAGCGAGAGTGCGAGACTACATAGAACAACAAAACAAGGTGCCCGGCATGCAACTGCGAAAACAAATGATGATCACGGCAGCGGCAGCACGGATCATAACGTTCATGGTTGAACTAGTAGAAGGTTGACCCACGAGAAGCTCAGCTTTGCGGATAGAGTTTGCTGTTCCGCCTGTGACGTCACACAGATCGAAAAACGTAAACAATCACGTGTGTCACGTTGTTTTAGTGCTATATTTGATAGTATTTAAAATAAATTTTACCTCCTCAAAATTCCCCCAAAAACGTCAGCATCTTAAAATAGTCTTCATATAATCATGTAGAAGTTTTGAAGCGATTTGGTGGCGCGGAAAATAAATAAGTGGGACATTAAACAGCCAGGGTCGCCTTCCACTTTCACATGATGATTGGTGAAGAGCCATATTCATTATTGGCGGCCTCTCCGCTCAGACGATGACGAAATAAACGTTCAGACAATGGCAGGGAGAAGCCTTCTCTACAGCGAAGCCTATTTTATTCAAGTGAGTAAATTTCTACATGACCCTTATTAAGGCTTATTTTTCATGTCAATTTATCCCAAATTTTCAATTTTGATACCTACTTCTTTTCACGTTCTCACTTCTTAGTTTATATATATTCACAATATTGTACATGTTTCTATTTGCTGGCTGATGATTTCAATGAATCTTTTTGGATTTTTGTTTGAGGCTAGAGCCTAGACAATGGCTTTAGCCTTCAGATATTGTTAAGAATACAGTAATACACATCCCTGGCCCTGGGGGCTGGCCCAGCTTGGGCCCAGTAACAGTAACGTCTGGGACTCTGGGCATGGTCTGGAGTGTTTTTTCTTAACAAGTTTAATTGAATGAATAATACAAACATAAACTAAATAACTCTTTCAGTTACATAAAAATATAATGTTGTAAGTTGTTGAATGCTGAATTCTTGTTTAAATGTGAAAACCAATTTCTTGAAATACTTTATGAGCCATTTTTGAAAGGGATTTCAACAATTATTAACATCAATATATACCATCAAGTACCAATACCAGGCAGTGCAGAATGAAGCATTGACACAAGAAAACTATACAATGATTTTTCCAAAAGGCTTGTACTGGAGTGCAACAGTGCATTAGCTATATTAATAAAGATATACTAGGGCTCATTTTCTTGTCAAGGTCATACTGGGGTGCTTATTCTTAAATCTTAACTAGAACCATGGATTTATACTGAGCTATCACCACAATTGAATATTGATTAGTAAATAATTGTACATCATTTGTGAACGCATAAAATTTATTTCACACTACTACTGACATATTTATTGACATTATTCTACAATTTTTTTTATTCATAAGGGCCAGTTTAACCAAGAAAATATCTGATGGGGCTGAGGCCCATTCTGTGCACTAAGAATATTTTAAATAATACGCAAGATTAGATTTCTTTATTTTTATTAATCAATATTGTAGAGAGAAAGAGTGAGAATACTCTCAACCTGTCTGTAGACTAGATAGGAATGTTTTAAAACCATTTTGGATAATAATCTGGAAGCTAGAGAACTTGGAATCTTACTAGGCTTTAAAAATTGGTACAAAAAATAGTATTGCAATATTGTAAATTTGTAATTATAGTGCATATATATTGTTCTTCTTATTACAGCTTGACTGAGAGATACACAAGTCCTACTCCTAAGAGACAAATTTCCGCATTCTTAACAGTGTCAGTTGGGTGGACAGTTTGTGTGAATAAAAGTTGTGATTTATACTTATACATAGTGTTACATTACTTACATATACTGTTTGTGTTGCATGATATCATGATTGTAACACATGTATAGTTTAAAATCACATGTCATTCGGTTCATTATTTGTTATCAAATCAATAAAATGAAACACCCTATGTTTTTAAACTTATCAATGAGGAAATGGCAGAATATGCATCATGAATCAATTATTGCATTGTTAGTCATCAATTGACTCCTGTATCACTTTAATTTATGGAAGTGGTCTCAAGGCCAGATATATAATATCTCATTGTCAAAATTAAATCAAATAAATTTTTCAACCATCTAAGCCAGTTACTAAGTATATTTCAAGTAGAATGCTACTTTTGGAGACATTCTCTGTTAATTTATGGCTAGGGTAATACCTATTATTCCATGACGTTGCAATAATATTAAATATACAATAGATTTTACCTACCAATTTGCAGATTATATATATGTTCATATCAAGATAAGTTCATTGCATGGTGCAGTAGGTCACAAACTAATGTAGTTTGCCAAAGTTTACTATACAGAATATGTTCATTTTTGAATTGTCTGACTTCATTTCCTTCTGTTTTACAGGTTTGCCGGAAACTAGAAAGATGCACAAGAAGATAACTCAAGGTATCACTTGACACATTTGTGTCAAGAAGCAGCCATGAAAATGAAGTCTACTTCATAGAAAAGTTGCCAACCTGTTATGACCCAGGAGCTGTCTGTAACACCAAGTAGCCTTGCTGTTTCCAACACAATTTCCACTGGAAGAACCATATGCAGTGCATCACAGCTAAGGCCACAAAATAAAGTGCGTTCACTAACCGAAACATGAATTGATGCATTACGCATCCCTTCCAGACCCACTTCTTGCGGAGCATTTCGTGACTCTCAGGAATGAACGTTGGTTCATGTTACACCTCGCACAGAGAAGAGTGGTGGACAAGCCTGCAGGGGTTTAAGATGGCACCAAAAAGCCGGTGGACAAGAACGTCACACCCGATATGCTCCAGCCTGCTGCTTGCTGCTCAAAAGCCAACCTACAGAAGCTTCTGATTCTACTCTCAAGAATGTATATATGGATACCGCCAGTTTCTTCCCGCTCTGGACCAGACTGCAGAACTTCCTGTCTTAAGATGCCGTGGCCGCCTCTACCCTCGACGCCGTCAGGTGCATCTGTGAAGCTGCTGCAGTCATGGTCATTCCATAATTTTTACCAGTTCAAAATCTGGGGTTTCTAATTTCAATCGTATACCTGTGTTGTATTCTCGAAAGTTACGATTAAAGATTTTCCATCGAACCATTAGGGTATCCACTAACCGTGAAGAAGCTAGTGCAAGAATTTTGAGAGAAATTCTCCAATTAGGTGTAATAATCATTTACAACGAGAGTGTTATATGCAACTAACATGCTAATTATTATAATTTAATGTAAATTACAAAAAATATGTTCATGTACAAGGTAACACAATTAAGTATGGCCCGGCTGGACATGCCTTTGGTCAGTTATTTCTACAATAGGCATGAACATGTATAATTCGACATTAATTTATCAGACTTATTGTTGGAGTACACTTTCAATGCCTTGTGTGATACGTTATGTCCTCGTCAAACGTTTTTCTGTTAATATTATGTGAATATCTCCCGAGTGTGCCATAATAAAAACAGAATTTGAAGACTTTTTATTCATTTCTTGTTAAATGAGAAATTAGTCTCGCTGAGAAAACTTGGAGAACACAACATAGGTGATCTAATGAGTTTCCATTTGTTGAAGCTTGTGGAGGAAAAACACAACTTTGTGGTAGTTGCAGAGATCAAACATGTATAATTTAAAGAAGCGTTTTAATATTTGATTGGACGTCTTTGATTCAATATTTGAATTATTACTACGGTGTCAGATAAGAACGGCGTTAAATTCCAATAATCATACCTGTATAGTGATTATAAAATTTGGTAAACCCCTGCCACCAATCGATATAATTTACAATATGATGGCTTTACTGGTTTGTTAGGAGGGGATTCTCGTGAACGCCAAGATATGATAACGAGACTGATGATTACAATTTTATGTAATAGAACGCCTAGAAACACAGTTCATAGTCCCTGAAGATATCGAAATCTATTCAAAGCCCAACTTATAACATGTATAAATTAGCCGCATGATTCTTCTAAGATTCTTGCTTGAACGCCTTATAATTTAAAAACCAAATTGCAGATGCTTAGAATAAGGATGCTTCAAGATATTCTCACAAATTCTCAATTCTCTAAATTCATTTAATAATAACCTTTAAACAATGTGCCGTACGTTTTACATTCAGAGGTCCACTACTTTGTTTGGGGGAATCTGAAGAAGTGCCAATGACAGATGTGTGCTTTTGAGCTTTTGCAGTCAGTGCCGTAAAGTGAGCTTTTGCAGTCAGTACCGTGGGTAAAACAGTTTTCCCCTAGTGGGTCAGGCAGAGGGTTCTAGAGACAGTTTTGGAAGAGGTTCTAGAGACGGTCCTGAAAGAGGTTCTAGAGACGGTCCTGGAAGAGGTTCTTGAGACGTTTCTGGAAGAGGTTCTTGAGACGTTCCAGGAAGAGGTTCTCGAGGCTGTCCCGAGAGATGTTCCCAAGATAGGACTGGCAGAGGTGTAATAGTTGGTTCTGGAAGCATTGCGCACCACAGCTTCAGTGAAAGCTCATGAGTTGGTCTTTCCAGAGGTTCAAGAGAAGATCTAGGCAGAGGCCCAGAAGTTGGTAGCAGAGGCTCTCCAGGAACTTCTGCCCATAGCCAAAATGTTTTAAGCTAAGAAAAATATATGTTATGCAATGGAAAAGCCTACCAAAATGCAAAAAATTATCGCTCCAATGCCCTGTATCTATTTGATCCCAAAATTGACCAATAAACATTGGTTTAGGAGTATAATTGCTTATGATGACATATTTTGATATATGGTGAATACCACTTGTAAGTTGCCTTAAATCATATCAACATATGTAAGCATTAATTCGTATAAGCTAGAAAAGTTTGAAAGATAACAATTATGGCAATGAATGGTTGTGGCCATCCGCCAAAATGCCTAAAGTAATTAGGATTTAAAAATTACAACATTTTTAATCATGTTTTACCACATTGAACTTTTGAATAAAGTATTGAATTAAATGAGAATCAAGCATGTAGTGATACATGGACAAAGAAGTAGCTATTTGTGCCAAAGACTTTTTGAATGAAAAAATTTCTGCAAACGTAGGATGAGAATAAATCGACAAAATTTTTCCAAATATTGTTATATGATGATCAGAAGAAAGAGCAGGATTCCTTCTGTTGATAAGTCTGGGCAAGTAACATGTCCAAAAAGATACCTAATTGAATCAAGACTCAAACCTTGCATGTGGGATGTTTGTACATCCCACATACAAATTACATTCTGAAGATGAAAATTGTGCCCTCCAATGTCTGCTAGGTATATATATGCAGGAGTTTCATTCTCTGCCAGACAATTATTCATATATGATTGATCACTTTTTGACAGTTACATACATACTATAATTTGCATTTGCTACATTTTCTATAGTTTAAATTAGAGTTAGGTCAAATAATATAAATTCACTGATACCCATGGGTCATGTTTAGAAAAATCATTGCAGTTTGTTTCATTGTCATGTGAATGTAATTTATAACTCACCATTACTAGCAAATATCTCTTGAGCTAAGCGTTTCAGCCATCTTCTCTCGAATCTCACCACCCGGGGCAGCTCAGGCACTGTAAATAGAACAGAACGTATATAAAAAAATTGATAAATTTTCATTAATCTCTTCTGAGGAAAAAATTATAAATCATGTAGTATAGGAAGAATATGCATACATTGGACACACTCAAGTAATTTATTCCCAGTCTGTATTAAGGGCAAAAATGAACTGAAGTGTGAAATGATTTTTGAAGATTTCTCAATAATATATACATATACTTTTACCAAACTTGATCTAGTTACAGTTTTTAAATTGCAATCAATTGTAGAAGAATCTGTGCATCCTAACCTAACCTCACACAAAAATCAGCAGTTTTTTTATATAAATTGTATATAATCTAACCTCATGAGGTTGGTGTTGTAAATGTCTGTCTTCAAATTTTTTTACAAAATTATTTTGTTAATTCTACAAGCAATCATTTAGCAATGAAGTTGTTTAGAATAAATCATTTTCCTTTTTATTAGTTTTACTTTGACAAATTTGCATTGGCAAAAAAAGGAATAATAATCACCAGGCCTAAAAATATCCAGGAACATAACAATGGTCTGGTAAAGAAAAAATATCAAGTTAATTAAAAAATTTTGGATGTATGTATATATATATACATATATTAGTGTAGGCTGGCAGAATTTCTTCTCCTAGGCAAGTTTTGTTAAAGACCAGAGAATTGGTTTTATTTATTAGCTTCTTGTTAGTTTTTCAATAAAATTACAATATACATACATATATTGGTATAGTTTGGCAGAAGCCAAGCATTATTTTACATTATTTTGGAGCTGCAATGGAAAGGGATCAGTAAAAAATTTAACTTTCCAACCTTAGGAACCACAATATAGAGTCTAGATGCACAGTGTGAACAAAAATTTAAAGAATATTTTCTAAATAAATTGATAAAATCTGGAGTAAAATTGCCTGACATGCATTGCGCATAGTATCAATTTATAATAATTTGATAATCAATTTGGGCAGAAGCTGCTGCCTGTAATTGGGACAACAATGCCATGCTAACAGCCCTCAAATAATTTCTTTGTAAAAAATTGTATATTTGTGCATATAATTTTCAAATATCATTTGTGGAATCCATATTTTTTTCTGCAATTTTGCCATCCATAGACCTAAGCAAATTCCTACCTGGACAATTCCTACTCTACTAGAATATTATGACTCCAAAGTGACATATTTTTAATAACTTTGGATTCTTGCAGCTTTATAATATGCTTTTTTATCAGTTAGATATGAGATTATTATTACTATTCCTATTATTATTGATTTTCATCATTTATCAATATTAGTTCCAAGAAATAACCAAATTTTATGGTTTAATAAAAAATGTTAAAAAATCTATATTTATTCTGTCATCTGTGTTATGCGCATGGACCACATTTTTAAGTAAATGGTCATTTGTTTGTTTTTCACCTCTACACGAGTTGTTAACCTCTGTTTTGTGAATTAGAATATTCTCTAATGAATGTGAATTAGGCACAGCATATGGAACTCATTCCTCGTATACAAGTGCATATGAAAAATCGGATTTATAATGTGGCATATTACAACCAGAGCATTTGAAATCAGTTTTAGCTCATTTCTCAATGCAAGTTATTCCATGCACATTACATGCAAAGTTTTATTATCCAAAGTTAGTTGACATTTCTGTTCATTCTGTAAAATGAATACCTATGCTATATTGTGCATGAGAATGTTTCATGGAGACATGCTTGTAGCTGAGCCTGAAATAAATTAGTAAGATCTCTCATGTATGAGTTACACATTTATTAGGTGTAAGATTGCATCCAATTGATATTTCTCAGTATTGATTAGCAATTTGATGCAAAAAAAGCTTCCTTTGTACCCCCCTACCTTAGGCTACCTAAGTCTTCATGTTTCCAAAAGAAAAAATTCTTATCACAGATTAAAAAATCTTTCATTACAATAAGGAGCATGTAAAACAGTAATTAATGGTTCACTAAATAATTCACCCTCTGATTCCAAAATCCTATGCTGATTAACTTATTATTTATTTATTTAAGCAGTGTCACTGTCTGCCTGTCACACAATTGTATTGACTTTATAATATGCAGATTCTTCTCAATTCACTGAAGAGTTTAATATAGTTTAATCAATGTCAAAACATCTAAAATAATATTTGAGGATTAATAAAAATACCCACTGCTCTGCCTACCTCTACAACTGTCACCTTAACCTTACCTATCTATCCAGTATCCTGACAAGTTGACAACCCAGTATCCTGACAAGTTGTCAGTAAGACAGTAACAAGTGTTACTGACAGGACACATTAATTCAGGCTATTTGGCTCAAATGAAATCATTGTTGCACTTGCATGTTCAGTCATTCATTATTTTATTTAATAAAGAAATGATACCTAAACTAAAGCCTCTCTAAATGGTATAACTATATAAGCATTTGTCAACATTACATGATGATAATACATACTCTACCTATCTGCTAAAACTCTCAGAAAAAAAGTTGTGACCATGTTTGTGCTGACAATATCAAATATGTTTCAACCTGAATGATGCTGAATTATAAGATAGGCTGATAGTTACTGCCCTACTGGGCCCTCGCCCTACTGCCACTGGGTCTAGGCAACCCAAAATTAAATGGCTAAATCTAATGCAAGGTTAAGACTGAGAGTTCTCAAATCTCAATAGAATTTTCCTTAAAAAATGGTAAGTAGGCTAGCTAGGTAAGAGATAAATCAAGACAACTCAAAAAAAATATTGACAAGAATAATAACAGAGATGCAAGAATATATGGCATTAATGCCATTAGCTTAAAAAATCAATTCGTTAGAATTTCCCCTCCATTTCTTCGACCGCTAAGTAGAGTGGCAGCCATTACTGCATTTACTGGCATAGCTAATAATAGGAATCGAAGTTTATCCGTGAACCCATCTTTTTCCAGTCATTTATTTCTTTTTTGGCCCCACAGAATTGGCAAGTAACACCGGCACCGTAAATAATAGCATTAGTTGCAGTTATTACAGTTTTTTGGGCCATTTTGAGGAGGTCAATTTTATTATATCTGATCTCAAATATGACAACGAAACAACGTAACGCACGACCCGACACGGGTTTGTTTACGTTTACGATCCAAATGACGTCACACGAAAGATGCACTATAAGGCGGAACTTTTCGTGGGTCAACCTTATATAGTTCAACCATGATAACGTTAATATAGTCAATGCAAGAGAATGATTAATTATGATATTTCTGATAGAGATTTGAAATATTTTCGGAAGCCTAAAACTATAACAAATTATTCCGTTACTTTGACATGGTTGATTTCAAAATAAATATTTTAATGCAAATTCATAAAAAACATTCAAAATAAATTGAATAATGTTCATTTATTTCTATAGGTGGGAGTAATTTGAGTAAACAACTACGAATCGATTTATTATCCTTTAAATAAGAATCTTTGCATTGAAACTTCTGGAAGATGTGTCCACCGCAATATTTGTACAGTGGTATCATGAGTCAAAGCTCCACTCACCTGGGGGCACCAACCACTCACCTGGGGGCACCAACCATAAACCCGGGGGCACCAACCACACATGGGGGCTGGGGTTATCTTAAGGTTTTTGTAAAGTAACGGTTCCAAGCACTCAAACAGTACAGTGATTACACCTGGCGAAGCCAGTCAGGACTAGGCGACGCAAAAAAAAATTTTTTTCTCAAATCGTATCAGCTGAACTGCATTTTGCAGTGGTCATTGCTAGGTATTTGTCTATAGCAAGTAGCTCCTTCGCTGGCTCAACGCCTCGGAGCGAGACAGCAATGTACAGCATCCACGGGCACTTAAAATTTGAGAACGATGACGTGGCAGCCGGCTGAAGCCGGCTTTCGTCATGGGAGCTCAGCACAGCACACCTTCCGCTTCAGCGGTCAGAACCGATGGCAATGGTTGATGAAGTTTCTAGATGGCGCTCAGAGTGTCATCCGCGGTTCCGCGCTCTGGCTCTACCTGCACTCTGCCTAAGTCTGCACTCTGCACTTGCAGTCAGTGTTGCCAGCTTTTTTCTTGACGAGAATACCAGTTTGCCTAGCTCAGAATACCAGAAATATACCAGATATTCCATTGTTCAAAACAAACGATTACCTCCAAATTTCATGAAATTATTCGTCAGAAACGTTGGTTAGTAAGAGAAAAAAATTATATTTACTATGCATTTATCTGGCTTGACGATAATTAGCCAAATTGAACACGTTATATTTTTTCCCTCTGTTTGGAACATTTTGACACTTTTCTTTTCCTGCGTTTGATTACATTGACACTTTTTCTTTTTTTATCACAGTGTCAGTGTGGCACTTCTCCCCCTTTGCTCAACATGAGCAAGCCACGGAAACAGGTCATCTTCTTTTTGCTTATTTTCGTACGTGCTTGCATATTGCCTTTCTCTAACATTTCGGGTGTTATCACTTGTTGCGGTTGAGCAGATAGCTCTTGGTCCGAATAACTGACTTCAGTAATCAGTACCTTAGTGTAAATTTCATTTCGTTGCTTGTTTTTCAGATAGGTGACCTGTGAAAACACTCGCTCCACGAATGCATTGGAGACAGGTCAAAGTAGACAGATGATGCAGTAGGCAGCCAGTTCTATGAATGGATGATGATTTTGAAGATCAATGAAATATTGAATGGCACCCTAGAATTCAAGTGGCACTGAAACAAGTGGCACTCTAGAATTCAAAACCACCAAACAAAAATAGTGTAGCTTGCGTCGCAGAGATCAGTTACACAAGCTCACTCGTCCTATGTCATATCATCACTGAACAGTAATCAATCAATGATCATCACTCTTGTGCTTATATTGCACTAATCACTTATGCTAAATGTTAACAATTAGATTGGGGTTATTTCATCAAGCGGTAAACTTGCGGTTCCAAAAATGGCGGGAAAGCTCTAGTCGCGCCGCTCTGAAGGTAATCTATATAATCCACGCCAACGCTGGAGGAAGTTCAAACTTCAGAGGTTACGCGGCCATGAGACAGGCCGCGTTTTTGTCCGAGACGTGAACTTAATGCAGTAAATTTGCAACAAGTCAGAAAATACCAGAAGAATACCAGATTTAGGCAAATATACCAGATCTACAATATTCATACTATCAGGGTAACACTTAAAAGCTGAAGACGCCGAAGACGCTGAAGTCGCTGAAGTGGCGAACGATTGATCGATGGAACGCCGCGGCTGGACGAATTCCGCGAATTTGCCAAGAAGGAAAGTAACGTTTTTCATTATCTTATGTTGAAAATTTTGGCACTCAAAATACGCATATCCCCTTTTGTGTTGTACAAATCAAAAAAATTTAAAAATCTGACAAATAACATATGCTTAAAACGGCACTATACTCATGTTCATACAATTAAACTTATTGTTTTATCTTGGTTTGAACAGTCGAATCTTACGACTATATAAGCATCTTATATAAACAAGCCGAAAATCAAAAAATCATATTTTAATTTAAACCACCACACAGCAATATCAGTAAAACTCCGCACTCGACCACAACATTTAGCACTCGCCAATAGTGCTTAGCGCAAAACAACCTCGTACAGTTTAACTACTTCAACGCTTATATCTCAGAAAATATTCAACGCAGAGAGTGCGGAGCGATGAAATAACGTGAATCAATTACTTATTCACTGTAAATAATCACTCCACACTCGACCACAACATTTAGCAATCGTCAATAGTGCTTAGCGCAAAACGACCTCGTACGGTTTAACTACTTCAACGCTTATATCTCAGAAAATATTCAACCCAGAGAGTGCGGAGTGATGAAATAACGTGAATCAATTACTTATTCACTGTACATAATCACTC
Organism: Hyalella azteca; assembly: GCF_000764305.2. Lineage (NCBI taxonomy): Eukaryota > Metazoa > Arthropoda > Malacostraca > Amphipoda > Hyalellidae > Hyalella > Hyalella azteca. Next base: position 576 of record NW_025944134.1, on the reverse strand, counting down.
TGCACTCGACCACAACATTTAGCACTCGCCAATACTGCTTAGCGCACAATGACCTCTTACGGTTTAACTAGTTAAACGCTGATATGTCGGAGAATATTAAACCAAAAGTGTGCGGAGTGATGACCACCCTCCACTAGACAACAAAACTTAGAGTATTCTATTCACTCGCTCCTAGAGGCACTAAAGCTTCTAAGGTTACAAAAAATGAAATAAGCAAAATTTTTATTAATTCCTTTGCTCCTGAATTTGCAAGGATTCTTTCACTGGATTATTTGGAAGTGTTGTCTTTAAAAAGTAATTTTTAAACGTATTTTATTATTTTGACAATATGTTCAAATATTTCTTCGAATTAAATCTGCATTTATAGATCATTACTTAAATTAATTGCCAAGTGTTTGTACTCGTTAGAAAGCTCCAAACAAGACGTGTTCAACAAAGCTACAACCATGGATGTACAAGCAATAAATTTTGCGTAATGCAATTTTGAACTTTTATAAAATGAGCATTTATTAACAATAATAATTTCATTTATAAACGGTATTCATAGATCATTATTTGCGTTAATTGCAAAGTGTT